>NC_081848.1:47705179-47870179 GCF_963259705.1 Myotis daubentonii
CGGCACTGTTTCAGTTGTCCCCTTATGATATAGTTTAATGTCTAGTGCAGCGGTTCTCAACCTGTGGGTCGTGACCCCTTTGGCGGTCGAACGACCCTTTCACAGGGGCCGCCTAAGACCATCCTGCATGTCAGATATTTACATTACGACTCATAACAGTAGCAACATTACAGTTATGAAGTAGCAACGAAAATAATTTTATGGTTGGGTCACAACATGAGGAACTGTATTTAAAGGGCCAGAAGGTTGAGAACCGCTGGTCTAGTGGGACTGGTGCTCTTCTCATTAACCATCATTATGAGAATTTTCCTCACTTCTCTCACCTCGTCTCTCTCCCCCACTCCCCCAGATAATCTTTTCTTGGGTTATCTAGAGGAATGAAGGGCCGAGAAATAGTTTGTCCCAGGCTGCCCTAATCTTGGGCTTTGACACAATCAATTGGACACTTAACTCACAGCTCTGAACATGGAAAAGACACTTAAAAATGTGGGGTCTGTGAACAAGGGAAAGCAGTGAAGGAATTTAGGCAGCAGGTGCACCGGTTGGTTTGCATTATGGGAGGAATCACTCGCTGCCATGTGAGAACAGACTGCAGGGAGGCAGGAGGGAAAGGAGGCATAGATCGTTATGTAACAGCTCGCTCACATCGCCGTACTGTGGGCCGGGCACTGCCGGAAGTGGTTACATTTATATTAACTACTAGAGGCCCAGTGCATGAAATTCACGCACTGGTAGGGTACCTAGCGCCTGGCAGCGGCTAGCCGGGTACACCCTCCCTTCCCCCTGCTGCCTGCTGCCACTGGGGCCTCTCTCCCTTCTCCTGGCCAGCCCTGCCCCCTGGTCAAACTCCCGGTCAAGGAGGGGTCAAGGGGACAGTTTGCATACTACGCTTCTGTTATATAGGATTGAGTCCCCAGCTCCACAAGGAATCCGTGCAGAGCCTGGTTTGAAGCCCAGACCTGGCTCCAGGGTGCGCACTCTGAAGCACGCTAGCACGCCAGGGAAGTAGCTTGGATGAAGGTGGTGGCGTTGGAGAGGGTGAGACGGGGACTGGTGCAAGAGATACACAGGATTTACAGCAACTGCGCCTGGCGATGGATTAAACATGGAGGGGAGGGAGGAGGGGACCTCAAGGTGCCAGTTTTCCACGTGTCGGTGGCCTTTTGGAGTTTCTCTGGGACGTGTCTGTTCACTTTTCCATTGGGTGGTTCTTTTATGCTTATCACCTGTACTCTTTTTTGTGGGAGGGAGGGAGGGAATTCAGACCCACCTCCCAGTCCCTCCCATCTGTCTTCTGCTGTGTGGCTGGGTTAGGGGCGGGTGTCTTCTCATCATGCCTTTTGCTTGGGGGTGTGAGAGCCAGGTAAGCCTGGTCCGGGTGTTCCCTCCTCAGTCCTCTTGGGCAGTTGGGGTGGAAGGTGAGACATGGGTGTCCTTTCATGGAAATTGTCAGATGGGGGGCCCTTGGTAATGGTATCTAGTGATGTTGGGGGCCTTAGGCATGAACCCAACTCCCTCATCTTGTAGACGGAGGCATGGAGGCCAAGAGAACTGAGAAGAGATTTGCCTGTGGCCATGTAGGAGGCCAGGGACGTGGGCCTGGAACCCAGGTTTCCGGACGTCCAGGACATGAACGCATCTTCGGATCAAGTGAGGATGTTAGCCGGTGACATCGGCAAGTGTCTGGCCACCTGCCCTGGTGGGGGACAGGGGTGGATGTTATACTGTGTCAGAGCTAAGAGGTGGGGGGGGGGCAAAGTTAAGAATAGGTTGGGTTGAGCCAGAGAAATGGGTACCTATAGCTCACAAAAAACCGACCAGCTGAGATGTGAGTACAGGGAGCTGGGACCCAAAACAAAGACCTGGGCCATGTTGGAGCATGTGGTCAAGAGACTAGGGCAGCCTTCGCTGGTTTGGCTCAGTGGATAGAGCATTGGCCTGTGGACTGAAGGATCCCAGGTTTGATTCCGGTCAAGGGCACATACTTCTGTTGTAGGCTCAATCCCTGGCCCTGGTCTGGGTGCCTATAGGAGGCAGCCAATCCATGGGTCTCTCTCACATAAATGTTTCTCTCTGTCTCTCTCCATTCCTTCCACTCTCTCTAAAGAGAGAGAGAGAGAGAGAGAGAGAGAGAGAGAGAGAGAGAGAGAGACTCTGGGGCAGAGTGGAGGGTGCCCTGAGCTAGAGGAATGCACAGCACCTCCTAGGGCTCTGCCTGCTGGGGAATAGGGACCTCAAAAGTCCATTCTGAGGACGGTGCAGCTTGCCCGTCTCCATGGAGACCTCAGAAGTCCCGATGAACATGAAGGCTGGGTCAGGGCCATCTGGCCTGCGATGTCCAGGTCACCTCTCACGGAGCGGAGCCCCTGTCCCTAGGGCACCCACTCCTTGCTAGCCTCGGGGTGGCAGGATCAGGAAGGGGCAGGGGTGGTGCCTGCAGAGGAGACATGGCAGGAAGGTGGGCTGTGATGCGGGCCGGGAATCGGGTAGAGAGGTCCGAGGTCCGAAGCAGCTGGGAGTTGGAGAAAGGCAGAGGTAGATACTGCCCCCGCCCCAGCCCCACCAGCCCTGGGTGTGATCTCGCCCAAAGGAGCCTAGAAGGGGCTGCACATGGCCTACTCCCCGTGCAGGGTGGGAGGTGCTCGGGGCCCTCTCCCCGCTGCTGGAGCCCAGGCAGGGCAGCCCCCAGGACTGCCTGTTCTCGCTCTCAGCTGGCTGGGCCCAGGCCCCTGGGCACAGGCCTTGGCGGAGGCTGAGCAAATCCTTGCTGTTGTGACCACCCGCAGCGCTTATGCTTCCTACTGGGTAATAGCTCCTGGGGTCACTGTGAGCAGTCAGTGCGATAAGACATGTAACGCTTAGCACAGCGCCGGCCCTGCTCGAGGGCTTAGGAAGTGGGAGCTCTAATTGCTGAATGTTGTCACATCCCTGCGGTCCTGTGGACTTTCGACACAGCATCGCAGGTTCACGCTCGTTTTCTCAGTTCAGCCTCACACGCCCTGTGCAGTGGGGCAACACCTGCATCATTCCCACTTAACAGGTAGGGAAACCGAGGCCAGCCCGGTGAGTGGTCCCTGGCCACCCAGTGAGTTAGCATCACAGAGAGGACGGGAATTCAGCTCTCCTAAGTCCAGCGTGTTCTCACCGCTCTGTGTTTCTTCTATAAAATGCAAGACTTTTACCCTTGTTTCAGGGTTGTGCAAACTATAATGAATCATCTTCTCCTGTCTCCTCACAGCCCTGCTGTAAAGAGTCAAAATGTCAGAGAAATTTAGTGCTGGAAGGTCGCCTTTGGGACCGTCCCACCTGCTGATTTTCACGGGGCACAGAGAGGCAGCATGCCTACTCAAGGCCACACAGCACATTCATAGTAGAGTCAGGACTGGAATCTGGGTCTGTGTTCTTTCCTCTCTACCTGCTGCCTGTATAGGTCTTTGACTTTTTATCCCCACTTCAGAGATGGGAAAATGAAGCCAGAGAAGTACAAGTCTCACTCAAACCCCATAGCACCTCCTTTCAGGACATTGCTTCTCCGGCGATGCTTCTTTGGCGATCTGGTGGCCTTAGAGCTTGATCTTTATGACCCATTCACAACAAAAGGAAGGACCATGAGGTGAAAAGATGATGTTTGGGGATCGTAAACGTTGCCAATGATTTAAAATGTACTTCCGTGTCTGATTCCTCTTGCTAGAAAGCTTGGTTTGTGAATTCAGAGTAGGATTGTTTCAAAATGCATCTTCCATTTTAAAGAACCGTGGATTTCTTAGACGATGGGGTGGGGAAACAGGTCGAAAGTGCAAACTCATAGGCTTTTGGGAAAGGTTGCAGAATACAGTGTTCTTTGCTGGAGGACACAAAGGCAGTGGCTCTGTCTGACAAAGGAGAGGGCTCTGCTAGATAAACCTGCATTAGGAACAAATGAGAGCTCTCTGCCCCTCTTCCTGATCAGCTTAATTCCTCGTTGCTTATCTGCAAATTCAATAACGCTGGTGAACAAACCCCTCCTGCAGGCTGTGCACAGGCCCTGGGCGCTCCTCCCCAGAGGCCTTGCCAATTTATAACCTCAGAGCCCACACCAGGCGGGCTGGGCTTAGAGGCCCTGTGGGGAAGGGGCAGGCAGACCTGGCTGGGGACAGTGGAATCGTCCCCAGGACTGGGCCACTGTGCTGCAGCTCTGGGACTCCCAGCCCCCAGCCTGGGCCCTTGGAGCAGATCCCCAGAGTGGAGCTGTTGAAGTGAGAGAGGGGCAGGTACGAAGGTTCCGCTCCCTCCCCACACTTCCCTGCCTTCCTCCAAGATAAATAACCTGGCTGGACATCGCAGACGTTTTCTGTGCCCACATGCAGTAGAGTGTGGCCAGCTGGTTGTCATCGTGGTAATATATCACACCACACTTGGTGACTAAGGGTGTATTTCAACTGCCTGGCTTTTAAAATTGTGTTTATTTGTTTACCAAATCATTGTGTACCAATAGTATTTCCCGTCTGTCTCCCCTGACTATGGTGTTGGGGGTGTTGGGGGCGCTGTTTAGGGGTCCCTGGGAGATCTCGGGAGCCAGAAGCTGGAGTTAAGAAGAGGCCTGAGCACTGGAGGGAGGAGCCAGCTGGAAAGGGGGGTGTGGTCCCCAGGATGGCCTAGCTGATCATTATGTAACAGCTCACACAGAGTTGTCTGTGTCTTTCTCGCCCTCAGCAACTTTTTATGAGGCCGTTCACGTATGTGCCAGCGTGAGGAGCTTCTTTATAGGACTTTACACTTCCCTACGATATCGTGTCCCGTCTCATAAACCTGTTCCCTGTCATTAAATTCCCCGTAAAGGATGCTAAGTTCACCCTGTGAACACGGAATTACTGACTCCACCAAGTCCCACCCGCTAGACATTGTGCAGCCCACTCCTGCCCGTTTCCCCATTAGAAGCAAAGCTGTGATGACTGTCTCTGTGCATAAACTTTCTATGCCACTGGCTATTTGCCGTGGCTAGATTTCCAGAACGGGAATTACTGAGTCAGAGGGCTGAGGCCACCATCCACCATCGCGGGCAGCTATCTCTAGAGGACAGCAGTGAGGCCTGTGGGCCCCAGAACGCCCCTCTGCTGGGTTTCCATTTGAACTCCTTCATTTATTATTTGTGCGACTTCGAAGGTTATGTAACTTCCTGTTCTTCTGTGGAAGGGGGATAATAATAGTACCTACCTCACAGTGTTGTTGCGAGGATTAAGTGAGAGAAGCCGCATGGAACTGCTGGGTTGGAGAGGTGTGACTCATGAGATGTCATCATCAAAGCAAACCTTATTTTTGTCTCCCAGTCTCTTTAACTTTATTCTATGGGCCTTCCCGCCCCCTTCCTAAATCTAGATGAAATTGCTGGTAAGTCCCATGGCTTTCTTGGGCATTTTCAGGTAACCAAAGGCCATTCTGTCCATTGTCATTAAAAAACCTTTAAACTTCAGCAACAGAAACGCCTCTTGCCCATCACATGCTGCAGGCGCACTGCCCGCAGGAAAAGGCTGAGCTTGCAGCTCTGACCCTTCCCAAGGTGCAGGCGTGGAGGGAAAGAGGGGAGGAGAGGGCAGGAAAGTCCTTCCCTGACTGATGAGGGGGTGTCACACTCTGGGTCTTTTCTCATTGGGGTGTTTCTGTGGTTTCTTGGAGACCATTCCATCACTGGGGTGTCCCCCCAAGTACAGCTTCCTTGACGTGGGTGACCCTCTCTCCGCCTAGCTTCATATGATGCTATCACTCCTTTCTCAGGCCCTGGGAAACCGGGGCTCATCCCCTCCCCCAGTGTCACCTCCCCCGACCAGGGCCCTCCTGGCAGGGATCTAAGACAGTTACACCTGGGCCTCATGCTGGAACCTCCATTGGTCCTGAGGACAAGACCTAGTATCCTTTGCCCCACACGCCTGGGGGCACAGGCTGACCCTGAAGCAGCAGCACCCTCTTGGCCATCAGGGCAGCCAGCTGCCACCCACTTTTTGGGTTTGCCAGGTGTGAATCAGATGCCCATGCACTGTGGCCCTAAGACCGTTGTGGCCACATAGTAAGCTTTCTTAGGGGGGTCTCCTTCAAGCATCGTCACCCCTTGGGGCTCACTGGTCCTTGGGGCTCTCTCTAAAATTCCTCTTAAACCTCCAACAACCCTTTCTTCAGCCTCTTCCATCTTGTATGTCCTAGAGGTGGGTGCTGGCTAGCGGTGTAGACCGGGGTTTTCACGCCTCCTTTCCAAGTCCCATTTGGTGTTATCCCACCTCATTTTGGAATGTGATGTCTATGAACTCAGAGCTGCACTGGAGAGTCCCAGCGCATCGTCCCATGCCCGTACCTGCTCTTAGGAACCATAGAGGAGTGCCCAGCAGGAGCATGTGCCCAACAAATGACGGTCACGAGTGATCCAGTCTCATAGGCTCTGCGTTTGCATTCACGTCAGCACCATTCCATCCGGCTTGATCCCTGGTACCTTGTGTTAAGCTTTCTGAGTTTTATGTTTCCTTCAGACCACGGTTCATTTTTTTGAGATGTGGAGGTTTTTATTTGCTATTATCTTCTGCAGTGATTTGGAAAATAGACATATGTTTTTCATTCTACTAGTGCTTACCCTACATTTTCAAAGACATTGGTGAGTCTACGTTATCACACTTTAATCATGTGTAAAAGGGCAATGGTCTTTGTATGTCCTACAATTATTCACATTGTCTGGCCGCCCACACATATGCTGCCATATTGCCATGATGTCTACCCAACAGCTTTGAAAAGGCACTGACTGGGCTCTGGCTTAGGGCCCATCTAAGAGCTGGCTTATCTCTGTCCTGCACTTCCCCCAGAGCCAGCTAGCAGTTTTCAATACTTCTGGTCTTGTCTCCTCTAGCTTCCATTTTGCTGCTAATAATATCTTTCTAAAAGGGACATCTGAGCAGGTTACTCTTGAGTCCGCAGGCTGACGCTCTATCCACTGAGCCAAACCGGTTAGGGCATACAGAGCAGGTTACTCTTGACTTAAAACCCTTTAGTGCTCCCCAGTCGGCTAGAGGATAAAATCCAAACTCCCGGCCTGGCTGGTGTTCAGGGTGCCATGTGATCTGGCCCAACCGAAACTTCCGAGGCCCCTCCCCTGCCACGCTCACTGGTCTGCACCTTGGTTTTCAAGTGCGTTGGTCACATGGACTCATATCCCCATGGCTTTGCTCATGTCACCCGCTCAGTCTAGAATGCCCTCTGGGCAAGAAGCCCAGCACAGCCGCTGGCCAGTCATAGAGTCTTGGTAACTGTTAAGCTTCCCTCTTCCTTTCTTATCTATCAAAATCCTAGTCATCCTTCAAGGCCCAATTCAGTTGTCATCCTTTTTCATCCTAAGGAAGGGCTTGTTCTAACCTGACTCCTCTGCCTTTGGTACCATTGTCTGCCCGTCCTCTGTGTCCCTGGCCCCCAGCGCTGTGTACGCCTGTATTGGAACACCAGCACCTTGGCAGATAGTACCCCAAGACTTGCAGGACTGAGCCTGACCCTGCCAAAGTCTTGCATGGACTTTTGAGCCCAGTCAGGTCTAGTCAATGTTTGATTGATTGGAATTGCCCTCCTCAGATTGCAAGTGTACAGCACCAAGCTACTAGGCAGGGCACACCTTGGGACTTGGTGCCTCATCTGAATTGAAGTTTATTTATTATTCATATCCGTTTGCTTCCAAAGTGGACTAGAGGTGGCCCAGACTCAATAAAACTGTTCAATTAGAAATAGAAAATATAAGACTCCACATGGAAATAGCCAGTTGCCAAAATGCTAACCTTCTTCCTTGGGTGAACTAGAGCTTGCACTGGGTTCCTCCGGCTGGGATGGCAGATGTGAGGTCTCCTTGGGGCCGCTTCAGTCCACAGGCATTCCTTCATCCCCCCCCCGCACCCCCCCCACACACACCCATACCCCCACCCAACCATGGCTGTGTTGAAAATGCCTAAGATGCTACGAGGAGAATTTAAATTCATGGCAAATACCTCATCCTTGAAGGATTTGGACAGGTGGGAGTTTGGTTCTGCTATGTAGCCACATTTCAATAGAGATAACCTTGTTCCTAGGGCTAAATTTGAAAAGCTTAGGCCCTTCCTCAAGGGCCACTCCATAGCACGATTGTTCTAACCATGGCCTAGTACAGTAGTTCTCACATGGCTTCTGAAGTGGCTTTCTGATGGAAGCCAAGGGCATACACTTCAAATGTCAACCTGGGAAGCCATTTGACCAGGAAAACCCATTGCCAGTTCTGAGTGCCATGTGATCTGGCTCTACCAAAACTTCCGAGGCCCATCTCACATACACCTTAGAATTCACAGAAGCACACACTTCTATCCTCCCCATGCACACACATGAACACACTACCCAACCAATGATCCTGTGCAGACCGGCTCAGCCTGCAGGGCCACCACACACACACACACACACACACACACACACACACACACACACACACTCATGCATACCCTGGCATACAGCCCCTCTGGCTCCCACACGTCCCATGCCCACAGCCTCCACCGGAGGAGACACACAGAGAGCTGTCTCATTTCTGCACCTCGCTCTGCCTCCAGATTTTGCTCCCTTAGGGCAGAACCGAAAGTGTCTATTTAATAGATTCAATTACTTCGGGCTCCTGAGACCTTCCAGCGTGATTCTGATTGCTTTAAGGTGTCAGATAATTTGGGAATAAAGGGGCAAAGCAGCCACAAGTCCCTGAATGGGAAGTGTAAGCTCCAGTCAGCTGCAGATTGCACTTTGGGAGGGTTCTGGAGGGCGGGCTGGCCTCTTGTCTCTGCCGGTCTCATCCAAGGATCCTGGCTCTTGGAGGACAGAGCCCTTAGGCAGTGCTGCCTTGACCTCTAAGGCAGGGACCAGTCCCTTTCTGCTGCCCTTCCTGGGAGTCCGACAGGGGTGAAAACAGAAGCCCAGGTCAAGTGCCCCAGCAGTCAGGCACGGCCCAGCTTTCTGCCCCTGCACCCCCACTCCAGAGTGATTCACTTTGTCTGCTCTGTGTCCTCAGGGACAGGGATAGCTCTTGGAGGTTGATAAATAAACAGAGGCCACAGCCTTCAGAGAGCGTTGATGCTGGGCCAGACAGAGATGGATCTGAGGGACCTGCTCCAGAGGCAGGCTGTGTGCGCGAGCGTGCACGTGCGGTGCATGAACTGAGTAGGCAGGAAGGAGGCTAAGGGCAAGGGCTCTGGACCCAGATCCTTGGTGTGGGAATCCTAGCTTCACACTCTGACCAGCCGTGTGACTCTGGGCAAGATCTTTGCCTTCTCTGTGCCTCAGTTTCTTCTGCTGTGAAATGGGTATGATGATAGCACCTTTCTCCTCGGGTGGTTGTGAGGATGAAACGCGTACAATATATCATACACCTCACACAGCTCCTGATGCTCAGCAAATGCTGCCAGTATCTTGGTTATTGTTTTTGTAGAGGCAAGACTGAAAGGCTGGGGGAGTTTTGGGTGGAGAGTCCTGGCTGTGGACTCGGGCAGAAGGATGGGGCCCTCCCTCAGCCAAGCTGGCAGTTCTCGCGCTTTCTCCCCCGAGTCACACAGTCAGGGCAGCCTGGTCAGCACCACAGGATCCCCACAGGGACACTGCTCTGGGGTGGTCGGGGCGGTGAGGCTCACAGGTAGTGTGAGCAGGCCCCTCCCTGACCCCCTGGCTTCCGGCCAGCCCGCTGTGGGTTCTTGGCCCTCCACCTCAGCACGCCACACCTTACCTTAAAGTTGGCACTCACAGCCAGGACCCCCTCGGCACTCGGAGACTTTGAGGTTATCTTTATCGGGAGGTTTTTGCTCCTTTTAAACGTGCCCTTTTAAAACGTGCTCTGGAGGACAGAGACCCTGGTGGCATGTCCGCTCCATCGCCCCCTAGCCCTGTGTCCTGGGCATCATAGCATTCTTGAGGCTTTCTTTTCTGGGAATTCGAGAGAAGTACTTGCTGCTCAAGGCTATGGTGGGGATTAAATATAACTTTTAAGGGCCGGGAATGCATGTTACCCTTTCCTTGACCGTGCCCCTTAGACAGGAAGGATTTCTCCCCCCGCGAGGAAACACCTCCTTTACTAAAACCTAAAACCGAAGAGAGAAGCCGTCCTGGGGGAAAGTGAGAACTCGGGGTGGGGGTGGGGGTGGGGGTGGGGGTTGGGGGGGGGCGGTGAAGCGACTGGGAGGGAGAGGGCCAGCCTCCAAGCTTAGGACCTGAAGGTGCCCGGGACCTCTTTGGTGTCCGCTGGCATCATCCCCACCTGCACAACTGGCTCCCACCCCCACCCTTCACCCCCCCTCCCCCATCAGAGCTGCAGTTGCCCATCCCTGTCGGAGATAGGTAGGTAGGTGGGTGTTAGAATTATCCCGGTGTCACCGAGGAAGGAACCGAGGCTCGGAGGTCAGGGGACCCGCCCAGCGGGTGGGCGCGGGCGCCGGGGCGGTCACGTGTGTGGAGCGGAGCCCGGTCGCCGGTTTCAGGAAGGGGCGGGGGGGGGGGGCTGGGACGTTGAGGACGCGTGGCCGGCCTAGGGGTGGGGTCTCCGCCGGGCAGGGCGGGGCGAGGGAGGAGGGCGGGCGCCGCGGCCACTGGAGCTCGGACCCTCCGCGCCGGGAGCCCCTCCGGAGGCGCGGGGCGGGCGGCCCGCCTCTCCCACTTCCACGCGCGCGCGCGCCGCCCGCCCTCCCACGGTTGCCCCGCGCTCTGGGCTGTTCCTCCCGCCGCACCGCGCCCGCAGCCGCTCGGAGCCTGCGGCCGGGGCCCTGGCGTGCGGCGCGGGCCTCGGCGGGGCCCAGCGCCCCGGCCCGGGAGGATGCGGCCCGGGGCGGCCCGGGAGCTGAGCAGGGCCCCCGCGCCGACCCTCCGGGGCCCGGGCCTCCGGAGCCGCCGCCGCCCCGCCCCCGACAGACATGACTTCCAAGCCGCTTTCCGACTGGATTCCCTACAGGTACGCGGGCGCCGGTCCCCCCTTTTCTTTAACTCGGGGGCGCGGCCCACCACCCTCCAACCCTGAGGGCACCGGGCAGGGTCGAGGGCAGGGTCGTCCGGGTCGGGGCTGGTGGGGTCACGGGGCGGGGCGCGGGGCACCCTCCCCATCTAGCCCTGAACTAGGAGCGCGGGGTGGAGGTGCTGGTCCTTCCCACCCCAACTTTGGGGGCCCGGCGGACCGAACCCGCCTGTCTTGCTCCGCCCCTTATCCTCCAGGGCTGCTGGAACGGGCCAGTGCTCCGGGCCTACGTGGGCCTCCCTGGTCCATGTGGCCGCCGGGGAGGGAGCGCGCGGTGCTGTGAGCCCCTCCTAGGCCAGCAGAGCCCGCAGAGCCCTGCGCGCACTCCCGGCCATCTGCAGGCCTGCCCCCGCGGGGCGCCCCGCTGGTCACAGTCGCTCCTGCTGGTCCCTTCACACACTCAAGGCGTGAATTCCTGGAGACAGTTATTCTGAACCAAGAGCACAGGCGGCTGATATACGCATGCACCATGCAGCTCTCCACACACACACACGTGCAGTGCTACATATCTGCACACGTACATATGCTGTATCTGGAGAGTACCTGACACCGACTACTCACTCACAAGAACTAATATCTTTCAGAGGCTCGCAGGTCCACTTGCTAACAGGTCTATTCCTGGACACACACCAACTCACAATACACAGCTGCCTTTACATGCACAAGAGCACTGGAGAGTCCAGGCACACTCAGATAGCACAGCCAGGCACGTGGCCTGCCCAGTGACAGCTGGCCTTCCCCACCTGTGTGGAGGTTGGGGTAGGGGAAGGTCTCTGGGGCTTTGCACAGGTGCAGGCCTTTCCCCCATCCACTCTACCCAATTCTCTCCATTACCACTGTAAAGCAGCTCATTGCCATGGTAGCGCCAGATCCTTGGCCACCCATTGGCTCCTCGGTTGCCAAGGGCTACAGAGCTGTCTCTAGGCCTCCCAGAGAGGCATGTGTGTAAAAAGGGTCCCAGACTGCTAGGGTCCACTATGTTCTTGCCCACTCAGGTGCACATGCCGGTGGGTGGTAGAAACAGGCCTTCAGGGTCCGCCTGGCAACAGCCTGCTCTCAGGAAGGGACCTGATTCCAGTCACCAATAGAAAAGAACTCTGACAGCTCTTCTGTGTGTCTGTCCAGATAGCATGCAACATGGAACCAGCTGAAACCGCCCCGGGTTTTGTTAAAGCAGATCCTTCTGCAAACGAGCACCTGTCACTGGCTTGGGAACTCAGGGCTGCTTTTGAGAACTTGCTGTTGTCTCTGATCTCGACCCCTTTGGGGGCTTCATGGCTTTCCAGGTTAGAATTTGTGGGTGCCCCTCTCACCAACACACATGTGCACACACAAGTCACCCATAGGGCTTCCTGCAGACACATGTAATCACACCTCAGAGTCTCACATAGACCAGGGAGATAGTCCTATCAGGGGACTGGGGCTGGGCTGACTCAAAGGAATGGCTACTGCATACAAGGGCATCTAGCTGGGGGCACAGGTAGTTCCTGGAGCATCCTGGCTGCCTTGACACGTATGGGCTGACCTTTAGAAGACAGTGCAGCCCCACAAAGTACCATTAACCTTTTCTTGCCACCCAACAGAGGTGCCTAGATAGTTCCTGTAGGCTGAGTGGCCTCTGGTGTTATGGATGTACCTGTATGGGGTGAATGTGGCGCGGTGTTGGCCACAGGCACTTAGGAGGGAGGCAAGGCGCAGCACTTGTGGCTGTGGATATGGTGATGTGTTTAGCGTCTGGCAAATGGGACCAGGCCTGCTCAAGGTTTAAGGAAGCCCTCCCAGGAGCCAAGGACCAAAGCAAGTGGTTGCACGGGTCTTAGAAAGAGCCTGCCTCAGACTGGGAAGGCTTAAGCCTGCCTCTGGAAAAGTGGGGTTGTCTCTGGAAATGACTCTGCCCATTGAGTGTCCAGGGCACTGGCATCATGCAAGGAGTGATTTGACACTTGCCCAGCCCACACCCAACCCTTGTCCCCATTCCTTTCTTGGGCCCACACTCCACCTGAGTACAAAGTCCTGTCCCCCTGGGGACCTAACCCTGAGGAACAACTGGACACCCACGTGGCCTTCCCCTGCTTGCTGGCACGCCTGCCTTTTTGCTCTGCAAAAGGGCGGGTAGGTGTAGAGCTGGGGGCAGGCCGTACTTAGAAGTTGCCAGAATCTCTTCTGTCCCACCGGGGTCTTTTTGAGAATGCACTGAGCCGAGAAAGCATTGGCCTTGGGGTGCAGGCTTCCGGAACGGGAGACCTGGGCCGAGAGGAGGAGATGCACCTTGCCTCTTGCCTTAATGGGCTGCTGATTGCAGTCACAGCCACGTGCCTGTGTGGTCACAGAGAAAACCGGGGCAGGAGACAGGCGCGGCAGTTTACTTGCAGGTGTGGGGGATGGGCGCGTGTGCTGTGCTTTGGTGTGAGGTTTCGCTACCGTCGTCGTCGCAGCATGTCAGCTGGAATGTGTCATTGGGTTTGGGGCCGAGAGGCCCATTGATTTCTTGTTAACGCTGCTGGTGATGGTCGCACCTGTACTCCCTGGCCTGGCTCAGTTTCTTTGAAGCAGTGCTAATCACTAGTAATCTTCTTCAGGGCAATTGTGGCTCCTTTTGTAATGCTCACGAATTAATCTTATTCGGACTTGGAAGCCATTTAGTTGGTCAAGTTTAACAATTGGAATGATTTGCCTTTCATTTTTTTCTATTACAACTAATTCCATTTCTGCCATATTCTCTTCATTTGTGTTCTTGGGTAGTTAAATGCCCCTAGTTCACGGCCTTCTGTGAGTTGTGGGTGAGAGTCAGGAAGGACCTCGAGGTGGGCGTGAGAGAGCCTGTCCTCGGTGCTGCCCCGCGGCTGTTGCCTGGTGTTCCCTTATGAGGCAGTGAACTCCTGGAGAGCAGGGACCTCAGCTGGTGCTTGGCTGTGTGCCTGGCATGACCCAGCACAGACAAGATGCCCATGACTTTGAATCAGAGTGGCACCCACAGGTAGCTTTTAGGACTTTCCTGGCCCCACCCGATTCTCTGCTCACTGAGGGACACAGCGCTCTCCCTCCACAGTGGGGCTCCCCGGAGCCTCTAGGTCACAGAACGAGGCTCTCAGGGTCCTTCCAGGCCACGGAGTCCTGTGTGGGTGCTCCCTGTGCCTCTCCAGGGACGCCTTCCACCAGAGGCCGCTGTGACCATCAGAACGGTCTTCCTGGGGGTGAGCTTACGGGTGTCTCCGGTTCCCCTCCACGTGCCCTTGTTAGGATCCTCTACTACAGTGGTTCTCAACCTTCCTCATGCCACGACCCTTTAACACAGTTCCCCATGTTGTGGTGACCCCAACCATAAAATTATTTTCGTTGCTACCTCATAACTGTAATTTTGCTACTGTTATGAATCGTAATGTAAATATCTGATATGCAGGATGTATTTTCATTGTTACAAATTGAACATAATTAAAGCATAGTGATTAATCACAAAAACAATATGTAATTATATATGTGTTTTCCGATGGTCTTAGGCAACCCCTGTGAAAGGGTCGTTCGACCCCCAAAAGGGTCACGACCCACAGGTTGAGAACCGCTGCTCTACTACTTCCTCACTCCGCTTTCCAGGGAGCAGAGTGACTCCTGGTGAAGCCAGACTCCTGGCTCTTGCGCTTCTGCGTCTGGTGGAGCCCCAGTCCCCAGACACTATGGCCCATGGCCTCCCCTGGTGAGGCAGGAGGAGCAGGACCCGTGCTCCTGGGTCCGCGGTGACTCTCTACTCCTTCCTCAGGCCCAGTCGGGGTGCCTTCTCGCTGCGCCTGGGGAGGAAGGAGCAGAGGAGACACAAGGCAGATGGAGCTGACCAAGGGGCAGGGACACTGTGGACCCCTCAGCCTGGTCTCTGCCCCTCTGCCTGTATGAGTCCTGTGGCCGCAGGCGGTTCCCGGTGTGGCCTGTCAGCACGGGCAGAGTGAGGCCGTTAATTCCTCCCTCTGGACCCCTGCTTCTGTTGCAGCCCTTGAGCCCTCCTTGCCCCGTGGGATGGCTTTGACTGCCTGACCAGTCACCTCGAGGCCTCTGTAAACAGAACCCCAAAGTCTGTCCCTGGCTGATGTCAAGCCCTGTGCTGCCTGTGTGGGCAAGGCCTGGGTGTTGGCACCCACATAGGCGACTTGACGTCCTCCTGTTACGTGTCTGCTTGTCTTTCTCTCTGCTAGCTTATCCGAGTCTTCTGAATTCCTACCGTCCTGGTGAGTGTCACCTGTGAGGCCTGCCTTGTCGTCAGGTCACTGGTGAACATGCTAACCAAGAGAGGCAAGATGCTAGAAACCTCCTCTGACTGTCATGACCCAGAAACCTTTGAATGTTTGTCTGATTGGACTAGCGTGCTGCTTGCATTGCCTCTTCTCGCCCACAAGTTATGGTCGGTTGCTGGTCCCTGCGATTCCATGTGGATGCCTGGCTGTTCTGTCTTCCCGTTTTCCCAGTAGCCCCGAGGACCCGCGCCCTGACCTGGGAACTTGGGCTTGCTCCGAGTGGTCACTAGTCTTCTGCTACTCAAACCGCCATCCAGCTGTTCAGCGAATCCCTTCCACAGTCTTCCCTGAGGCCTGGGTTGGTCGCTGATCTGCAGACTGCCGTTCCTTACCCCGGCCGAGCATCAGCCTCATAGCAGCTCCCCACATTCTTGTTGGTTCCTGCCGGTCCTCATTTGCATGCCGAGCATTGGAACCACCTGGGAGACTTGCTTTACAAGGGAGCGTGAGGCGGGTATTGAGCTGGGCATCTTCCCCCGCAGTTCCAAATTACCAAGTCAGGGCCGATGCGCTGGCAGCTTTAATGCACCTGGTAAGTTAGGACGCCAGTGGCCAGAATGGAGGCGCCTCATGGCTGGAGGCTGGAAGGCTTGTGAGCAGCATGGTTCTCTCCCTTCTCGAGCTGCACCCGCCCCCCCCCCCCCCCGGCCCATATCCACCCCCAGTTCCCATCCCCACTGTTTCCACAGTGCTCCAAGCAGCCCTAGGCCAGTGATTTTCAGTCTGTGTGCCACAAGGATTTTTAAAACATGCAATACCTGACTATTTAGTCAGAGGCACTGACCTCTCTTCCCTTAGGTCAGGGGTGGGGAATGTCTGGCCTGCTGACAGTACAAGGCCCGTGAAATCATCTGGTTTGGCCCTGCCAAGGCTAGTGGGGCGAGTTAAATCAATGTTTGACCAAATACAGCAGCTAATTTTTACATTGATAATTTTGTAAGGCCCTCGAATGATACTATAAATATCCAAATGGCCCTTGGCAGAGAAAGGCTCCCCACCCCTGCCTTAGATGGTCAAGTAAAAAATGACAACAGCCAACGCAACAATAGCCATCGGTGCGAATGAATGAAAATTATGCCCATTTCTTTTGTTAAATTGGCAAAAATGTCTGTTTTGCTGTGTCACAGAATTTTAGTAATTAGCTTATGTGTGCCATGAGATGAAAAGGATTGAAAGTCGCTCCCCTGGGCACTGGATGCCTGGATGTGCTGGGCGGCTGGGAAGGTGTCAAGCATTGGGCACAGGGGTTGTAGCCGGGCACCTGGGTGGTCTTTTCTTCCCTGACAGCCCACTTCCCTTTTCCCAGTCCACTGTGCCTGAGGGGGAAGGATGAGGACAGGAAGGGGAGGGTGAAGGGGGCATGGAGAGTGGGTCTGTCCCTGGGTTGCCCCTGTCAGCTTAGGTGGATTAGCTGGAGCATGTGGGGTGAGTCTAAGAAGGGGTGGGAACCGGCTTCCTAACTACGTTGGCCTGTCTGGCTTTTCCAGCCTCCAGGAGACGTGCCCCCGCACTCACTTGTCCAGCCGGGTTCACTCCTCAGATATCTGTCTGACCTCAGGGCAGGCAAGGGATGCACAGAGGCTGTCTCCCTGGGTGGCGAAGGGGCCACCTCAGCGGCTGGTGTTTTCTTGGGCTCCCCGGTCTGGGAGGAGGTGACCGGAATGAGGGAGCCACCAGGGTCAGCTGGAAGACCATCCACCAGGGCCCTGCCTCCTGTCAGCGTCTCCTGGCGGGGCTGCCGCTGGCAGCCTGGGCTTGGCAGTGATTCCATAATTGGAGCCTGAGTCATTAAAAAGCCATTACTGTCTCCTCTCACGGTTATCGTTCAGAGCGGCCTAGAGCAGCGCCTGTCGGAAAGAGGGCGGCTGGGCATGTTGGTGGGAGAGGAAGGTGCCTAGGAGAGGTGCTGCAGTGGGCGGTGAGCAGGCAGGGCCTCCCCTGTGTGTCGGGGGGAGGGGTGGGGGGAGGCTGGGCTGCGGAGGAGGTGACTGCAGCTTGGGTTCCACTCTCCCTGGAGACAGCATCGTTGTTGTCATTGCTCCCAACAACACGCTGCTGTGCACCCGGGGCAGGTGTGTGCTCCAGACACACGGGTGCCAGGCAGCAAGGCCGCCAGGACGAGCTGGTCCCTGCCGGGCGACTCTGCAGCCCTCCTGGGATCACTGCTGCACCCGGGCCCATTCCCTCCCCCGCGTGCCCACTCCCGGAGCCTCCTCACGCAGGTGTGTGTCCTTCGGCCTGGGTGGCCTTGCTCAGCCAGGCGCACTCTTATCCTCTAGAGCATGCTGCCCCCCCAGCTGCCGCCACCCTGTGCTCCCTCCTCCCCGCCGCCCCACTGCCTGGTGGGAAGTGAGGTGGCGGGCAGGCGAGCAGCTCTCTGGCACTTCCAGGACGTCTGAGTTTCTGGAATTCTTTACAGGCCGAGCCCTTGTATGCATCCATCTTTCTCTGAAGGCCGGCGGTTAAGTCTGTTTTGTCTGTAGCCCGACCTGGGGACCGTGTTATTAGTGGCTGCGGCTCTTTGTCATCATCCCCCACCAGGGAATCGGGTGGGGGCAGAGGAAGAGGAGTAGTTTTCATGGGAAGCAGCCCCCTTCCCTGGGTGGAACGTGTGGAAAGCCCACGGTGGCGGGGCAGCGACCTGTGGTAGGAAAACACCCCTGGGCACAGATAAGGACACAGGGGGCGGGGGCACTGGGCAAGGGGGGCACAAGGGCTGGAACCTTCTATTGTCAGCCGGGCAGCCCCGTGTCGTGACCCAGCTGTTCAGGAGGTGGCTTTGCTAACGTGAGCTTACCTCTCAGCTGGAGGTCACACCTCGAAATGGCCCAGCACCATGGAAGTCATCTTTTTCCTGCTCAGCCAAACCCAGGGCCCGGAATGTCCCGGAGGAATACCCCTGGCCCTGCCCTGTGAAAGGGCATGTGGCTTGCGTCATCCGGGAAGCCATGACACTCCTGCTACAGGAAGAGAGCCAGCTCTGTGTGAGGTGACCCGGGCTCCTGTGGCCAGGCCGCTAGCACGGGACAGGGATTGCAGGCTGCCCGGTGCGTGCCCGGCCCAGAGCTTGGCAAGCAGAGCCCAGTTGGCTGTCAGGCCCGTGGCTCCTGTCAGCCAGGTGTCATGCAGACCCAGCCTGCAGTTCCCCGGTGCCCTGGAAATGGTGCCCGCGGCAGACACGGGGAAGTAGTGTGTGGACACAGGCGCCTGGCGCTGGTGTTACTCAGACAGGGCGGTGACTGCAGGTGGAGAGCTGGAGCCTCAGGCCCGGCAGGGCCCGGGCACCGTGCCCTCTCTAGTACCGTCCCCCTTTCTCCAGAACCCCTGCTGCCCTCCCGCGGTGGGGCGTGCCTTTTCTGAGGGGACACCCATCATCCCACCCGTTTGAGATTAGGAGCTGGTCCCCGTCCTCGGTCCTGGCGGTGCTCTCGGCAGTCCCAGTGCAGCTGTGTGCTGTTGGGCAGGTGGGCAGTTTCAGGAAGACAGGTCTGACTTAGAAGCACGTCTGCTGGGTTTTCTCCTGGGCTGTGGCAGCTGAGGTTTCGGAGAATAAGGCTGGTCTGTGCACAGCCCCAGATCACAGTCAGGGCTCCGCCGAGTGCAGAGCCGCCGTGCCTGTCAGGAAAGGCCTTCCCATTGGCTAGTAGGTAGGATGCCGCCGGTTTAAGGCATGCGGAGCCCTCATCAGTGTGGCCAGGGAGGAGGGTGGTGGGCTGGCTGTGGTCATGGACTTCCTGCCGCTCTCTGGCTGGCTCCCCAGCCCGCAGAGACACAAATAGTTTGGATGAGAGGAAGGGAGAGTTCGGGTGAATGAGTATTTCCGCCAGAAGGGCTGCTAGTGCTGTCAGGAGGAGTGGAAATGGCTTCACTTGTCTTTGGGGTGATTGGACCTCATCTTTCCCCCGTCCATGCACACTGCACTCACCCACACACAAGCACACCCGTCTCTTACACAGGTAGATGCACTCGTACATTTGTGCACATGCGCGAGACATACTTATAGCCTCACACACGCAAACCTCATGCACTCGGGCACATAACTGGGCCAGGATGGCATAGGGGGTTCCCAGAGCTCAGCCCCTCAGGCTCCAACCCCACCCCATGCAGCTGGCCTGACCTTACAGAATTGGGGGCCTAGGTCCCATGTATGTGCCTTGGACTAGAAAGAAAATTAAGTGGTTTGAATTACCAGCTCGCTGCTGTGCTCTGCCTTCCTGGGAGGCAGGGCCAGTCTGTGTGAGACGACGCTGCCTGTCCTGACACCTCAAGGGTTCGATGCCCTGGTGCTGCCTGGCACCACGTCTGTGGCCAGGGAAGGGTCCAGTGGCTGGTTGGTAGAACGTGTGTTGATGAGCCCACCCAGCCCCAGCCCTACCCTGAGGGACTGGTTGGCCACTTGGCCGCACCCTCCCTGGGCCTCAGTGGGCAGTGTCAGCACCACTCTGCCACCTGGAGAGCCAGGCGCTTGCTTTGAACAGATGGGGCGAGGGTCTGCCCCAAGGGCCCAGGTTTCCCCAGAAAGGACCGAGAGGCATGGGGAGGGGTGGGGAGATCTGAGAGGGAGCCCGAGTGGGCAGGTCCCTGGTCGGAAGCCTGGCCTTGGGCCTGGCTTGTGCCCGATGCTTCTGGACAGGTGCCCTTGGAATGCAGTCAGGCCCTGCTCATGGGCCCAAGGGGAAAGCCTCCTGTAGCTACTGGGGCCAAGGATCCCAGCAGGAGATAAGCTCCCAGAGCCACAGGAATATAGTGCAGGCCTTTTTGTCTCGAGCTGGTTTCCAGATAGTAGCTCACCCTCCTCTCTCTCAGCCATGATGGGAGGGGTTTAAAGAACCCAGATGTGCTGGGTGGGCTCTGGGCCAAACCCTGGCACCTCGTGGGCAGGCCCTGAACGCCCCTCTCTCCCTCCGCAGTGTCTTAGATGATGAGGGCAGCAACCTGAGGCAGCAGAAGCTTGACCGGCAGGTGAGTGAGCCTGGGGCCGGGTGGAAGGGTGGGCACTCGCCATCCTGGCTGCCCCCTTCCTGGGTGATCCTGACTGGGGGAAGAGCTCCCCCCCACCCCCCACACAGAGCAGCTCTCTCCTTTACCAGCTCAGCACTGACCAGTGCACGGGGCTTCTGCCACGCAGGCCACTGGGGGGCTGTGGTCCTGCCAGGATAGCTCCCTGGGCTGAGTTTTGCCTTCTTTTCCTGGACCCCAAGTCTCGGGGCACCAAGGACATGAGGCCTTGGCCCAGAGTGGACGTTGGCCCCCACTGGGGTCTCTAGAAGCAAGCTGAGCCAGCAGGGCCTTCTCTCTGCTCCCAGGCTGGGAGCCCTCCCTCGGGTGGAGGCGGCGGGCTGCCCCCTCCAGCCCGGTGGCCCCCATGCCTGTCCGGTGCCTCTGCAGCGGGCCCTGCTGGAGCAGAAGCAGAAGAAGAAGCGCCAGGAGCCGCTGATGGTGCAGGCCAATGCCGACGGGCGGCCCCGAAGCCGGCGGGCCCGGCAGTCGGAGGAGCAGGCCCCCCTGGTAGAGTCCTACCTCAGCAGCAGTGGCAGCACCAGCTACCAAGGTACACCTTGCCCTTGGGACAGCCTGGGACAGCCAGCCCGGGAGGCTCCACACCCCTCAGGGACTCCTGCTAACCTGAGCAGGCACGGGCCCTCTGTCAGGTGTGTCCAGGCTGCGCGTGGCTCCCAGCAGGAGCAGACAGCTGAGTGGGGCTGGTGGAGGGAGGCTGGGACCTGGAACTGTGGGCTCCTGGATCAGGTGCTGGAGCCAGAAGCTAAAACTTTATTGATCTGGGAGTTCAAGTGTCCACGTTTCTGATCAGGAGAGTTTCACCGAGAGCAGGAGGCAGTTCCTAGAGCAGAAGGGTCTGCTCCCCGCTAGTGTTCTGCCTCCTGGAGGAATGCACTCAACATCCCACACCAGCCAGTGTCTCCTGCGAGACACCTATTGCCTCCCCTCCCTGGGCTCCCCACGCCTCCGTCTTCCTGGCTTCTGACCGCAGGTCCTTGCACAAGGCCATGGTGACCAGCAGCCTCCAGCTCTCCCATCTTTGCACTCTGCTTGTCAGTAGAGCTCGTCCTGGGGTTGGGGAGGGGTGGCTCCGTTGCCTCCCTGAGCTCAGGACCCACCTGTGGGTTAGGGGACGAGTACCTCAGGCTGAACAGAGGGTTGGTCTCTCTGATCCCTAAGGAGGGACGCAGATGCAGTCCCACTGCCCCCTGCTGGTGCAGGTAATCCCAGTGCCTTCTCTGTCAGATGGTGGCTCCGAGAAGGTGGCATCTGGCTTTTGCAGTTGGAAGGAAGCGTAGCCACCACGGCGCTCCCCTCTGTGGCTTCCTCAGGTCCTGCAGTGCCAGCCACTTCCAGCTCCTGTGGTTGCCTCAGCTCAGGCCTAACCTTTCTCATCTGACTGTCAGGCCTCCCCACAGCCTGGGGCACGGTGTCTCAGGTTCCGCCAACCCAGCCCTGAGCACACGGGTCCCCTTCTCTGTGTCTTGGAGGGCAGCGCCTAGTGCCCAGTCTTGGCACAGCACCCTGGACAAGCTCCTTGCCCTCTGTTTGCCCTCGTCCCACTGAGGAAACCCGTTCATACCTGGTGATAAAGGCACCTGCCAGTGGCTAAGCATGGTGCTGGGCGCTCTCCCTGCGTTACCTCATTCTCATTTATTCTTTACAGTAAGTCATTGTCCCCACAGGATCGATAAGCACTTGGACTCCCAGGGGGTCACCGACTTGCCCGTGGTACGTTGCTAATGAGCATCGGGACGAGGCTCTGCACCCAGGCCTGTCGGACTCCAGATGGCCTTGCCAGCATGTTTTGTCGCCTCCCTGACAGGGAGGTCTGTCAGTGATTTCCTTGTGTGGGCTGCCGTTCGGCACCAGGGCCAGGCTGGTATGGCGGTACTCCACCGGAGAGGCCCTGCACAGGACGGGGACAGGGACCTCAGCCCCACGCTGCTGCCCTGGACAGCCAGCTCCGGCGGCTCCACGCAGACCTGGCCCCGGCCCCACCCTCTCCTGGCAGCCCCCTCCTCACACGTCCTCCGTGAGCACGGTCCCGAGTGGCAGGGGTGCCCTGCAGGGAAGGCACCTGCTGCTGTGTGGGCATCCCAGCCCAGCTCTGCCAGGCCTGGCACCTGACCGTTCGAGGCTGCACGTGGGATGGGACCTGCTCCTGGGACTTCAGGCCCTGCCAGTTTGGGCCGCAGGCCAACACCTTGAGGCTCTGAGAGAGGCTTACAAGTCACCGATGCGCAGGCATGTTGGCAGGTGCCTCTCGAGCTCTGAACTGTGTGCCAGGCCTGCAGGAGGGACAAAACTCAGAAGGCAGTTTCTGGTCATGCCACCGCCTGCTCACCTGTGACTGTGAGCACGTCACTGGCCCTCTCTGGGTTTGTCTCCTGTAAGGGAGAAAAATTCTCTCAAGACTTTGAACATTGAGGCAGCCATCATGCTTCGAGGTCCATTGTGAGAGTCCAGACCAGGCTGCGTCCTGCTGCTTCTGCTGGGCTCTGAGGTGGACACAGCCCCAGAGGGCTGCTGCCCCTGTGGCTGGCTGGCCTGGGATTGGTGTTCCCTGGAGCACCCCAGCCTTCCCCGCAGCACTAGCTTTCTCCTGCTCCGCCCCCTGCTGGCTCTTGGTGTTAAATACAAGGGGAATTTGACCAAAATGAGGGCCCGAGACTTGATTACAGATCCCAGGTCTCCTGCAGCCCTCCTGGCCCAGGCCCAGCTTCACTCGGACCCTGGCTGCTCCACACACAGGACCTCTGTCCCTAGAACTGTGATGTATTCATCCGGTTCTTAAGTATTTATTTTGAGGACCTACTGTGTGTCAGCTTCCAGATGAGAAGCTGGCAATCCAGGGTGAGCACGAGCAGGTGTGGCCACTGTTTCCTCGTGGGCCTGATGGTCTGAGAGGGAAGAGAGGTGAGCAGATGGTCACAGGTGTGCTTTGTGGGAAGCTCTGTGCGTGAATGGCGGACCCCCTCTCCCGAGGGCCTGGAATCTGCAGGAGGAGTGGGAGTTAGCGGACGGGAGGCAGCGGGACAGCGAGAGCGAGGCCCCTGTGGCCGGTGGGAGTCCAGTGTGCACAACGAGCACAGTGTGGCCGGGACTTGGGCGGGAAGTGAGGCGTGTGCGGTTCGGCCAAGGCCAAGGCGAGGGAGATGGAGGAGCCAGACTTGCAGGGGAATGTCAGTCTTCATCTTAAGAGCAGTGAGAAGCGGTTCTGGGACTTGGAGCAACTAGGGTTCTATGTGGAGGACGTGGAGGCCACCAGCTGGGACCCGCCCGAGGCCTCTGTGCCGCTCCTGGTGTCCGGATATCTCTCCTGCCTCAGGGCACTCTGCACCCCCGGCCACCATGGGCTCGTCCCCCCAGGGCAGTGCAGGGCCCCTGGAGTGTGGCCCTCGTTGTGGTCTCTTCCAGGAGATGCAGCCTTTTCTGTCTTCATCCACCATATCCCAGTCACGCTCCCTCCCCTCCCCCTCCCCCCTGCCCAGCTCAAACAGTTGGCTGGCCCGGAGCTTTGGTTGGTCATGGTGTGGGCAGGCTGGGTGCCACCTCCCTGTCCCGGGCACCTCTGCCTGGTACAGATGGGTGGTGGGAGGCCCTGCTGGGGTTGGGGAGGCTGGAGAACGTGCTGGGAAGGGTGTGAGCCGGCGCTCTGGTCTCACCCAGGGCTGTCTGTCTCTCTCTATCTCGGGCTCTCTCCTAAGCAGTTCAAGAGACCGACCCACTTGCCAGTGTGCAGCTGGGAGCTGCCCGCCCAACAGCACCAGCCTCAGCCAAGAGAAGCAAGGCAGCGGCCGCCGCAGGGGGCCCGGGCGGGGCCTCGAAGAAGGGGAAGAAGGGGAAGCACAAAGGTTGGCTGGCGCTCTGACCCCCACGGGCGGGTTGGGAGGATCCTCTTCCCAACCTGGAGGCCAGGGACAGGTGGGAGGCCCCGGGGGAAGGCACCAATGGCACTCAGGGCCCCACCCAGCTGGCTCACAGGCCTCATCTAGCTCACGGGCACCTGGGCTGGCCTGTGGGTGAGGGGCAGGCCCTCCATACTGCCAAGAAGGGAAGTCCAGCTCAGCTACGGCCCACGAAGCCCCTCCCCTGCCCAGCCTGAGAGCCCTCTGCCTCCATCCTGAGCCAGGACACTGTCCCGTGGGGCTTGCAGCCTCCCAGTCACCCTGGGGGCCTCCGCCACTCCCTCGTCTCAGCGCCACCCTCGGGCCCACAGACCAGTCTCCCTGCTCGTCTCTCTCCAAAAGGTCCCCAGGGATAGATACGGCGGCCCCTGCCCCGAGTCCTGTTTCTGTGGGCTAGACACCTGTCTCCTCAACCACATGTGTGCCCAGTGGTTTCCAGGCCTCGGGTGTTGTGGGATGGGGGGCGGGGGGTGCTGGCCACAGCTTCCGGGGCTGACGGCTGTCTTTTGGACATAGCCCACCCGGACAGGGTGGCTGCCACCGTGTGGGCCAGGCCTCCTCGCTTCAGTCACCGAAGCTGTGGCAGCTGGGGAGGAAGGCGGACATGGGATGGGAGAGCCTCCGTGTGGGAAGGCGCACGTGTGCCAACCTCGGCCTTTTCGAAGGGCCCGTGTGTTTTTGACGACGTGTGAGTTGACTGTGTGTGTCTGAGACGGAACGTCAGCACTGATGGCTCGCAGCCGGCCACATCCGTGAGCAGTGGTGGCCCCGTGTGGTGTGGATGGTCGTGGTTCTCCGTCGAGTCTTTTCGCTGTGAGCTGGCTTTGTAGGTGGCTGCCGTCTGCCTAGGGATGTGAGGCGTTTCAAACCAACCCTCGGCAACTAATTCTGGGGACAGCGGAAGTGACAGAACCCATGCCCCTTCAGAGCTGACCAATCATTAAGAGGCTGACAGCAATCATTCGTTTTTTAAAAGTCAGTTTTGCAAGTAAAGTTCTGCAGAGGGTCCCCCGACTCAGCCCTCACCCACTTCGTGGCTGTCTGTGGATCCAGCTCTCCTCCCCCTCCCACTGCCCTCCGGGCTCAGAAGTGTCCCTGGCCTGCAGGCGCCGGCGGGCCAGCGGCTCTGGCAGAAGACGAGTCTGAGGCTCGAGGCCCAGTGCAGATCCTGACTGTGGGCCGGTTGGACCACGCCCAGGACGCAGGGGAGACGGCAGCTGGTGGGGGCACACAGCCCAGCGGGCAGGACCTCCGTGCCACGATGCAGAGGAAGGGTGAGCACCGTGGGGGTCCAGCGACACCCCCAAAGCTCAGTCCCAGGTTCTCAGATGCACCCTTCTTGGGGAGCATGACCCTCCTGTGTCTCTTCCAGCCCTTCCCAAACCCTGGTGTGGGGCCCTAATAAGGCCAAGTCCAGGGAAAGACGTATGAGCCAGGGTCACCAGCAGCCCACAGCCCAGCCCTGTCTCCCCCACTCCTACCACCTGCCCCCAAGGAGGCCCTAGCTCTGGGGACAGATTTCCGCCCCCTTTGGTTCCTTTGAAAGAGCTGCTTTTGTAAAACCGTCCCCACCTGCTGAGCTAGAGGGGCAGGGCCAGGATGCTGAGAGGCAGGGCAGATCCAGGAAACCTGCCAGGGTAGCTTCCCCACTGGGAGCCCTGCCCCAGGGAGCCCCTGGTGGGGGGCGGCCGAGGGAAACCCAGCAGCACCCCACATTCAGGGAATCAGAGGCCGGAGAGGGCGTTCAGTGGGGAGAAGCACACAGACAGGACCTACTGCAGGCTGGGAGGGGAGGAGTCAGCCCTGCACTGCCGGCTAAGAAGCTGGCCTCTCCCAGGCACATTCCATGGTCTGTGCCTGCCCAGGCCTCTGGGAAGCCTGAGGCCAGAGAGGAGGCTCCCAGCACAGGGTCAACCCGTCAGTCAGGCCTTGCTACACAGGAGGCAGGCATGGCGAGTGCTGGAGAGGAGGGGTCAGAGGGACTGACCTGAGCTTGGAGTGGGGGGCACAGACCCCAAGGATTGTGACCAGTCTCAGCATGTACCTGAGAGTGTGCCCTTGTGTATATCAAGACATCTGTGGGCATGTGTGTGAATGTGTGTGTGCACCTAAGGCCTGGGGTGTGTGCATGCAGTATGATGACTCATCATACTGTGAACAGGTGTGTGTTTGTATGTGACCACGCCTCCCACCTGTTCCTGCCTGGGTGTGTGTATGTGACCACGCCTCCCACCTGCTCCTGCCTGGGTGTGTGTATGTGACCACGCCTCCCACCTGCTGCCTGGGTGTGTGTATGTGACCACGCCTCCCTCCTGCTTCTGCCTGGGTGTGTGTATGTGACCACGCCTCCCACCTGCTCCTGCCTGGGTGTGTGTATGTGACCACGCCTCCCACCTGCTGCCTGGGTGTGTGTATGTGACCACGCCTCCCACCTGCTGCCTGGGTGTGTGTATGTGACCACACCTCCCACCTGCTGCCTGGGTGTGTGTATGTGACCACGCCTCCCACCTGCTGCCTGGGTGTGTGTATGTGACCACGCCTCCCACCTGCTCCTGCCTGGGTGTGTGTATGTGACCACGCCTTTCACCTGCTCCTGCCTGGGTGTGTGTATGTGACCACGCCTCCCACCTGCTCCTGCCTGGGTGTATGTGACCACGCCTCCCACCTGCTCCTGCCTGGGTGTATGTGACCACGCCTTTCACCTGTTCCTGCCTGGGTGTGTGTATGTGACCACGCCTCCCACCTGCTGCCTGGGTGTGTGTATGTGACCACGCCTTTCACCTGCTCCTGCCTGGGTGTGTGTATGTGACCACGCCTCCCACCTGCTGCCTGGGTGTGTGTATGTGACCACGCCTCCCACCTGCTCCTGCCTGGGTATGTGTGTGACCACGCCTCCCACCTGCTCCTGCCTGGGTGTGTGTATGTGACCACGCCTCCCACCTGCTCCTGCCTGAGTGTGTGTATGTGACCACGCCTCCCACCTGTTCCTGCCTGGGTGTGTGTATGTGACCACACCTCCCACCTGCTCCTACCTGGCCCAGGCATCTCCAGTAGCATGAGCTTTGAGGAGGAAGAGGAGGATGAGGACGAATACAGCTCCAGTTCCTCCCAGCTAAACAGCAATACCCGCCCCAGCTCCGCCACTAGCAAGAAGTCCATCAGGGTGAGTAGGGAAGGGTGGACGGCAGTGTGCAGGGCTGGTCACTCACCCAGGCTGCAGGGGAAATGGTGTGGAGAAATGATGGTGAGTGGCTCGCTGGGCTGGGCCCAGATGCCTACCTATTGAGAGCTGCTCAGGCCTGGGCTCTCCCTCCCCTCCCCCCAATCAGGTCTCTTTGCCAGGCCGGGGGGGGGGGGACAGGTTGGACAGGATGACCTAAGGACCTACCCCCCAGGGATGGCTGAGGGAGGGAAGAGCTGGGAAGTAGCTGATGATCCCAGGGCCAGGCTGGCCGGCCTGCATCTGGGACTGTGTCTCATCTCCCACCACCACCACATAAAGGGTCAGCTCTGGACCCCAGACCCCCAATTTCAGCTGCTCGGGGTCCCACTCTCCCCTGTAGGAGGCAGCCTCAGCCCTCAGCCCAACAGCCCCAGAGCCCTCAGCAGAAGTTGAGGTCCAAGATCTCGAGGAATTTGCACAGAGGCCAGCTCCCCAGGGCATCACCATCAAGTGCCGCATCTCGAGGGACAAGAAGGGGATGGACAGGGGGATGTACCCCACCTACTTCCTGCACCTGGACCGAGAGGACGGGAAGAAGGTGAGGGGGGCCTGGACGTGCGTTTCCCCTGCAGGCTTGAGGGCCTGGGGGCTGGGATGTGACCGGCAGCCTCAGATCCAACAGCCACCTCTCAGCTCCCCCAGAGACTGAGGCCCTCGTGCCTGGTCAGTGCGCACCTTTGTGCTGCCAGTGCGTGTACCTGTGTGCACGCCTTTGTGCTGCCAGTGCGTGTACCTGTGTGCACGCCTTTGTGCTGCCAGTGCGTGTAGCCTGTGTGCTGCCAGTGCGTGTACCTGTGTGCATGCCTTTGTGCTGCCAGTGCGTGTAGCCTGTGTGCATGCCTTTGTGCTGCCAGTGCGTGTAGCCTTTGTGCTGCCAGTGTGTGTACCTGTGTGCATGCCTTTGTGCTGCCAGTGTGTGTACCTGTGTGCATGCCTTTGTGCTGCCAGTGTGTGTACCTGTGTGCACGCCTTTGTGCTGCCAGTGCGTGTAGCCTGTGTGCTGCCAGTGCGTGTACCTGTGTGCATGCCTTTGTGCTCCCAGTGCGTGTAGCCTGTGTGCATGCCTTTGTGCTGCCAGTGCGTGTAGCCTTTGTGCTGCCAGTGCGTGTATCTGTGTGCATGCCTTTGTGCTGCCAGTGCGTGTATCTGTGTGCATGCCTTTGTGCTGCCAGTGCGTGTATCTGTGTGCATGCCTTTGTGCTGCCAGTGCGTGTAGCCTTTGTGCTGCCAGTGCGTGTATCTGTGTGCATGCCTTTGTGCTGCCAGTGCGTGTAGCCTTTGTGCTGCCAGTGCATGTACCTGTGTACACACCTTTGTGTCTGCCAGTGCGTGTAGCCTTTGTGCTGCCAGTGCATGTGCCTGTGTGTATGCCTTTGTTTCTGCCAGTGCGTGTACTTGTGTGCACGCCTTTGTGTCTGCCAGTGCGTGCGCCTGTGTGCACGCCTTTGTGCTGCCAGTGCGTGCGCCTGTGTGCACGCCTTTGTGCTGCCAGTGCGTGCGCCTGTGTGCACGCCTTTGTGCTGCCAGTGCGTGCGCCTGTGTGCACGCCTTTGTGCTGCCAGTGCGTGCGCCTGTGTGCACGCCTTTGTGCTGCCAGTGCGTGCGCCTGTGTGCACGCCTTTGTGCTGCCAGTGCGTGCGCCTGTGTGCACGCCTTTGTGCTGCCAGTGCGTGCGCCTGTGTGCACGCCTTTGTGCTGCCAGTGCGTGCGCCTGTGTGCACGCCTTTGTGCTGCCAGTGCGTGCGCCTGTGTGCACGCCTTTGTGCTGCCAGTGCGTGCGCCTGTGTGCACGCCTTTGTGCTGCCAGTGCGTGCGCCTGTGTGCACGCCTTTGTGCTGCCAGTGCGTGCGCCTGTGTGCACGCCTTTGTGCTGCCAGTGCGTGCGCCTGTGTGCACGCCTTTGTGCTGCCAGTGCGTGCGCCTGTGTGCACGCCTTTGTGCTGCCAGTGCGTGCGCCTGTGTGCACGCCTTTGTGCTGCCAGTGCGTGCGCCTGTGTGCACGCCTTTGTGCTGCCAGTGCGTGCGCCTGTGTGCACGCCTTTGTGCTGCCAGTGCGTGCGCCTGTGTGCACGCCTTTGTGCTGCCAGTGCGTGCGCCTGTGTGCACGCCTTTGTGCTGCCAGTGCGTGCGCCTGTGTGCACGCCTTTGTGCTGCCAGTGCGTGCGCCTGTGTGCACGCCTTTGTGCTGCCAGTGCGTGCGCCTGTGTGCACGCCTTTGTGCTGCCAGTGCGTGCGCCTGTGTGCACGCCTTTGTGCTGCCAGTGCGTGCGCCTGTGTGCACGCCTTTGTGCTGCCAGTGCGTGCGCCTGTGTGCACGCCTTTGTGCTGCCAGTGCGTGCGCCTGTGTGCACGCCTTTGTGCTGCCAGTGCGTGCGCCTGTGTGCACGCCTTTGTGCTGCCAGTGCGTGCGCCTGTGTGCACGCCTTTGTGCTGCCAGTGCGTGCGCCTGTGTGCACGCCTTTGTGCTGCCAGTGCGTGCGCCTGTGTGCACGCCTTTGTGCTGCCAGTGCGCGTGCCTGTGTGCACGCCTTTGTGCTGCCAGTGTGTGCGCCTGTGTGCACGCCTTTGTGCTGCCAGTGTGTGCGCCTGTGTGCACGCTTTTGTGCTTCCAGTTTGTGCGCATGTGTGTGAGCACACTGTGTTCTGGAACTGAAGCGAGGGAGAGTCCCTTGTGTGAATGAGTGTGTGAGTGGCACCCGTGATAGTGTGTGGATCAGAGGTTGGGTCTGGAGTGTAACTTCCTCTGCTTCCCCAAGGTGTTCCTCCTGGCGGGAAGGAAAAGAAAGAAGAGTAAAACATCCAATTACCTCATCTCTGTGGACCCTACAGACTTGTCTCGAGGCGGGGACAGCTACATCGGGAAACTGCGGTACCAGCACTCCCCCAGGCGGGTGGGCAGGCTCTCTAGAGGGAGGAGATCTAGGCCAGGAGTCAGATCCTCTCCGCGGGTCCTCTGTCCCTCAGATCCTACCATGGGCTCTGCCAGCCTAGAGCCAGGCTTGGAGGTGGGCCTCACACACCCACCCTAGACTGCTCCCAGCCAGGTGGGCCCAAGCCCACCCTGAGTGACGGATCAAACCCTAGGATGTCACTGATGATGTCGGCCACCACAAAGTCACCTTGGCCATGGTCAGTGCTGAGGGGCAGGGCTGAGAGTGAGGCCTTGATGGGAGAGAGGACCACCTTGGGGAGAGAGGACGGCTCGGAGCCAGCCCGGGGGAGGAGGGTTTGCTGAGGAACGGAGGGCCAGATCTGGGGAGTGTAAGTCAAGCTGAGCGGTAAGGAGCCAAAGCTGTGGAGATGGGGCTGGACCAAGACGCAGGCCGGATGGGACAGAGGTCAGCTGATCCGGTCTGCATGGCGAGCTGCGTCCCCTCTGCGGCCTTGCCAGCTGCCAGTTTGCTCACGTCTGTTCCTCCAGGGAGACACTGTGCACCCTGACTTCCCTCCCTGAACGTACCCCTGAACCAAGATGTTCTTTGGTTCAGCTCAGAGCAAGTCCAGGCCTTTGGCCCTTTAGATGGGGACTCAGTGAGCAGTGTGCCCCACACTGGCTCCTGGCTTAGCCCAGAATGCTTTGCAGGCTCCTCACAGGACAGACTGTTAGCTGTTTGCTGCCCTGGGCAGAGGGTGGGTGACCCTGTACTGATGGTGCCTGCCCTGCAGATCCAACCTCATGGGCACTAAGTTCACCGTTTATGACAATGGAGTCAACCCCCAGAAGGCTTCCTCCTCTACGTTGGAAGGTGGGACCCTGCGTCAGGAGCTGGCCGCCGTGTGCTACGTGAGTCCCGGCTGCTGGTCTCTGGTCTCCAAGTAGGATGTGACGGTCAGGACTGGCGGCCTGATCTGTGGGCTGTCCCCTTGGAGGGGCCCTTCCTGGGAGAGGGGCCCAGGCCCTCTCCTCCCTTCTGAGTGTAGCCCCCAGGGGGCCATCTGCCTGGGAGGGCTCTGGGAACCAGGCCTGGTCTATGCAGCCCAGCCCCAGAGCCTCCTGGAAAGGAGAGGCAGGCCTGGGTTCTTGTCTGTGCATCCCTTCCCTCCTCCCTCCGGTATCCTGATGGACGAAAGGCCCTTTACGCTATCATCTTACTGGATGCTCAGAGTCTAAGAGCTCAGTCGTACTATTTTTTAAATTATATTGATGAGAAAGCTGAAGCTCAGGGTGGGTCACTAGCCAGTGTCACACTCAAGCCAAAAGGGACTATAAGTACAGGGGATTTTACTTCATTTTAAAATGCGGGATTGGTACCCCCATCAACTTGGGCTAATTGGGAAGCCGTAGCCATTTGGCTGTTTTGTATGATCCTATGGTGCCACCTGCTGGTCAGCTTTGGGTATGCAGTCCGAACTTCTTCAAATACTGTTCCCGGTACTGTTTGAGGCACTGAGGATATAGTAATGAACAAGAGACATAAACGTATACCCTTATGGGACTTAAACCCTTAGTTTAAGGAGATAAGCTATTAAATAGACAAAAGCAAAATATATATGTTTCTGATAAATGCTAAGATGGAAAAAATAAAAGGGGGAGGGCTGTAAAGTGTCCAGGTATGTGTGTGTGTGTGTGTGTGTGTGTGTGTGTGTAAGGGCCTCACCGAGGTAGCACTGGGGTAAAACCCAGAAGGAAGTGAGGCCAGCCGTGTGGGTGTTGGGGAGGGTACCATACAGAGTGTAAGAGTCCTGGATGCCTGGCACATGGGGAACAGCAAGGAGGGTGGCGAGTGCAGGGAGAGTAAGTGCTGAGGGGTAACAGGTCTTCAGCTTTTACTCTGAACTAAGGAAGAAAAGGATATGACTTAACAGGACCACTGGCTGCTGTGTGGCGAGCAGGTGACAGGGAGGGGGAGGGGTCAGGGGTGGGAAGGAGGCGTCCACTGAGGTTTCACTGTGAGCTCAGTGAGACGGTGGTGAGAGTGACCGGATTCTTGATGGAATTTGAAGGTAGAGCTGGCAGCATTAGCTGATACAGTGGTTCTCAACCTTCCTAATGCCGCGACCCTTTAACACAGTTCCTCATGTTGTGGTGACCCCCAACCATAAAATTATTTTCGTTGCTACTTCATAACTGTAATGTTGCTACTGTTATGAATCGCAATGTAACTATCTGATATGCAGGGTGTATTTTCATTGTCCGCGACCCGCAGGATGAGAACCGCTGGCTTAGAAGGTGGGGTGAGAGAGAGGAGTCAGGTATGAGTGACCCCAGGTAGTTTGCTGACTTGCTGTTGAGTGAAGCAAAGAGGACTCTACAGGGAGCTAGTTAAGGGCAGGGACTCAGGAGTTTGCGTCTGGACGTGCAAAATTTAGATGCCTATTAGATGTTCAGGTGGAGATGGTGAGAACTAGCTCATCATCTCTCTTCCCTCCCTCCAGCCTCCCCAGTAAGTCGAGTCCTCAGGTGGCCGCTGTTCTCTGTTTCGCAGGAGACTAACGTCTTAGGTTTTAAGGGGCCGCGGAAGATGACTGTGATTGTCCCAGGCATGAACATGGTTCACGAGAGAGTCTGTATCCGGCCCCGCAACGTGAGTTCCTCCCCACCACACCCTGCCCCCTCATCCCAGCTTCTGCATGAGCTCCTAAGGGCAGAGCGCCAGCTCGTGTGTCTGCACGGGAGGCAAAGTGTGAGCAGCCCGGGGGGTCTGGTGAAAGCTGGGGACCCCCAGCCCCGGGCCCGATCCCATGGCCCTGGGCTGGTCACGGAGCCAAGGCCGGGCCTGGCTCAGCAATGCTGCTCTCCCAGGAGCACGAGACGCTGCTAGCACGCTGGCAGAATAAGAACACGGAGAGTATCATTGAGCTACAAAACAAGACGCCTGTCTGGAACGATGACACGCAGTCCTACGTACTCAACTTCCACGGGCGCGTCACGCAGGCCTCCGTGAAGAACTTCCAGATCATCCATGGCAACGACCGTGAGTGTCCGCCCCGACGCGTGGCTGCCCGCACGCTCGCCAGGCTCAGCTCAGGGCTCCGCTCGCCGGCCCTGCCGTGCGGCCAGTGCTGAGGACCTGGTCGCACAGCTTAGATTCGCTGTAGAGACCGTATGCCTGGGAGGCCGGGAAGGCCCTGCGGAGCCTGGACATGGGCTCTGTGTGCTCAGCAGTCTCAGGGTGGGAATCTCTCTCTTCGTCCCCATCTCCTGGTGTTTGTATGTTCCCTCTGTCCTGCCCTTCCCCCACTGGTCTGTTTCATTTCCTATGAGATTCCCTGGGTACCTCTGCCTCTCGCTTTCTCTTCCCTCTTGTGATCTGGGTGTCTGTCTGTCTTCCCCATCTCTCCCGTCCTGACTGTGTTCCTGTCTGCACGGTGCCCGGCTCCAGCGGACTACATCGTGATGCAGTTCGGCCGCGTGGCAGAGGACGTGTTCACCATGGACTACAACTACCCGCTGTGTGCGCTGCAGGCCTTCTCCATCGCCCTGTCCAGCTTCGACAGCAAACTGGCCTGTGAATAGAGGCCGCCTCACATCCGTCGGGGTGGCCCAGCCCGGAGTGGAGCTGCCTGCCCGCCCTCTGTACATAGGCCTCCTGCCAGATGAACTGGCTCTCGGTGGGCCCCCGGGCCCAGCCAGCCAGGAACTGGCTCCTCTGCCCCCCGTTGAGGCAGAGAAGTGGGGTGTGTGTAAAGGGCCCACAGTGAATTCTTTCTGTGCCCCAGGATCCACACACACCCCCAACCTTGGGTTAGCATCCTGCTGCAGTCGTGTTTGCCAAGCTGCCAAGGCAGGAAGGGGTGTAGAGGGAGAGGAAGCACAATGCCGGGCTGCTGTGGCCCAGCCACCCCCCAACCCGGGAGTCGACGAGGGAGGGGCACAGTGCGTGTGTGTGTGTGTGGAAGGCAGTCACCGTCACACAGCCAAGGGCTTGGTAGCTGAGCCTGGCCCTTAACTGCAGGAAGCCCCCTGACTTCAGGCCTCAGCCAGGCCTGGGAGAGGCCAGCAGGTAGGGGGAGGGTCAGCGGCAGGACCCTGTCAAGGTTGCAGGGGCCTGGCTGTGGGAGCGGCCTGGTGGCCTCGGGTTCTAGCTCATTTGGTTTCTCTAGGTTTTCTCTGTGCACAGAGGCAGCAGGAGGCCAGCCATCAAGGCCAGCTGTCTTAGAGGATGGTTTGCAGGACACAGGCTCAGCATACGGGAGGTGCACGGAACAGGCGTCCTGGACCAGGCTGTCCTGGGAGCCCTCAGCTACCCCAGCAGCTCTCTGCCAAGCAGCCTCGGTACAGGAAACGTGGACGGGCCTAGGTCACCAGCCCCGGACTCCACACAGGTAGGCGTGCCCGGGCTGGGGCTGGTGAGCTGAGGTCTCTGCCTGGGCTTCGGCTCCTGCTGCAGTGAGTGGAGGTCGTGCCTGCTGGGCCGCACTGCGTCGTCCTCAGAAGGATGGGGCAGGCTGAGGGGGGCAGAGAGTACTGCAGCATCACTAGAGATGAGAGGTGGCAGGACCCTTAGCGATCAACTCGTCCAACAGCCACCATAGGCAAATCACTCAACATATGGTACTTGCCTGGGGTCACCTGGCTGGTGAGTGGCAGAGTCAGAGCTTCAGCTCCCTGGATTTCTGTGTTCCCAGCATCCCCCCAGAAAACCATTATCTTGGCTTTCAGGCCTCCCCGGGGCCCAGTCTGGATGCCCTTGCCCCAGATGAAATGGTGTGTGTTTGGGGTGGTGCGGCTATAGACTGAATTGGAAACTATCTCAGTAGATTGGCAGTGCCCTGCTAAAAGCCGTCTGGCTTTTTGCCTGTCAGACTGATCAGGACTGACCCGTGTCTGGCTCCCCCAGAGAGCAGGCCTAGCGAGGCTACTGCCCTTTTCTGCATGTGGGGGTGATGGGCGGTGCGTGTGCCGGGCGGGGCCTGAGCTCCCCCTTCCCCAACATCCTCTTCTGAGGACATGGGAACGCCTCTCTTGCCTTTTTGTCCTTTTCCCTGGTTCACCCTGATGGAGAGCAGACGTCAGTGGGAAGCAGGCAGTTGTTCCTCCCTTCAGAGTAGATGTGCTTGGAAAGGCTGTGTAGAAACTGATGCTTTGAAAACATGTCAGCGAGGTCTGCCGAGGTGGAGGAGCTGTTCTGACCTGAGTGGAGGTAGTGTGCTCTCGTTTCCCTGAAGCACAGGTTTCCCGGGGATACTGAGAGCCGGGTTATCTGTCACAGCCCGATCGCCCACCTCCGGGGGTTTCCAAGAGGCCCTTCCAGGGGGACCATTCTGAGGGCACTGGGGCTTTCTGTAGAGGGCTGGTCCACATCCCAGGGAACCTTGCGGTGCCCTAATCCTTCCCATGGTCCCATTCGGCTCTTCCTTTTCTGACCTGGGGAAGAGACCTGCTGCCAATTGGGATGATGGAAACTAGATGATCTCTAATGTCTGGTCACGCTGTTTCTCTGAATGGGATTTAAAGGCAGAACAGCTGGTGCTGTATCCTAGGGAGAGGGGATCCTGGTGGCAGAGTGGAGGAACCAGAAGCACAATGGCAAACTCCCGCTTTCTCCTCCAGCGCACAGGAGCCGGGCTGGCTGGGTTTTGGTGGGACCCAGAAGGTGGGCCGAGCTGCTCACTGTTTGTGCAGAAGGTAGCTTAGCAACAAGACCCTCTGTTGGGCATTGAGTGACAAGCAAAAACAGTTGTCACCTGCTCGAGACCCAGCCTCAGGTCTATTCTTACGGCCCTATTCCTGGTGACGCTGGCTGTCCTTGACCACTGGCCCCAGGATCCACACCCCCCCCCCCCCAAGAGCTGTGGACCCAAAGACTCGAAGCTGCCAGGGCCCAGCCTCTCCCGTAGTGAGAGTTCTTGTCCTCCACCCAGATGGCCCTTGGTTGGGCAGGGAACTCGAGGATAGAATGGGCAGTTCAGTTCCTGTGGGCGTGGGGCAGCTGGGACTGCAGGCAGCCCTCCTGGGACTGCTCCTGTGACTCCTTTTGGGGCCACACCCCAAACCTCCACACCCTCTGCCCAGAACAGTTCTTCTGCAGAGTGGCGACATTCACTTCCCGCCTCTTTTCTTTTTTTCTGGCTCCAAGGTGCTCTGTGTCTGTCTGCATCTCTGTGTCTGTGCGTGTTTGGGGAAAGGGCAATCTGCTAAGAATCAACTGAGGTTTGTTTCTAAGGATGAGCAGGAAAGGGATAAGGATTCTGTTCATGCTGTTAGGAAGCGCCAGCGTCTCCCAGGTTCTGATTAGGAAAACATGGTCTGAGAAAGTGGTCAGTTCCCATTCTGCGTTACCTGGGGACGCCCGTGTGTTGTGTGGACGCTTTTGGACGAACCTGAGCATATTCTAGTGACTGTGCCTTAGGAAACACGGCACTAGTTCAAAGGAGCACGGAAGGTCCGGCCGTGCTGCAGACCGGTATGGAATGGTAACCGCAGGTGTGAAGAGGCCTTTGGAGTCCGCCTCCCAGCAAGGGCAAGAAAATGGTAGAAGTTTTTGTCTATAAAGAGCAGGGCATTTGCCTCTAAACTGAACAAGCAACAGCGCTGATTTCACACTAAGAGCTCCGTGCACGCCTCGCAGTGGGGTCTGCAGGGACAGGAGATGCTGGGCTGGCACGTCTATGGCGGTTACGCAAGCACAAATTCCATCTCCCTGGCGGAGTCCTGGTTTCCCCTGACTGCAACGACACTGGCCTTCCCCTCTGGAAGTCCTCCCCTGCGCCGGGATATGGGATGTGGTGTGACCAGCACACCTCTCCGGAGAGCGGAGGGCGTCTTCCTCCCGGTGCCCAGCGTGCCTGGGCCTGACTCTTTGGGTTCTGGCTTGTTGAACTTGTAGCAGCCCCAGGAACAGGCCAAAGGATGGGCTCTGGCTTGAGTTTATTGGTCACATTTCAAGTTTTCTGTCATCTCAGGATACAGGGCAGAGGCAAGCAGGAGTACTGGGACAGGTTTGGTTTTTTAATTTTCCAACCAAGCTGAGAAGCAAGTTGGTCTTACAGAAGGCATCGCTGTACTTCGTGGCTACTGGTATGTGATTTTGAGCAAACCAGGAGGCTGGACTGTCAGTGCTTGCAGTGGGAATCAGGGTGGCTGGGAGTTGACCTTTGCTTTCATCACCACCGTTTCTAGCTCATCATTGTGCCTTTGTTCTTCCCTAAGATGTCACACCCCTTTCCTCTTCTGTTCTATTGCCCCCTTCCCCCACCCCAATCAAGGTCCAGGCAGAGCTGAGACAAGGCTGATGAGAGAGTCCTAGAGTGACTTGGAGTGGCTCAGAGAGGGAGCCCGACTCTGGCCCTTTCCTGTTTGGTGATAAAGGGTCTTGGTCAGGATGGGTGGCACTTCTCTTGCTGAGAACACAGTTAGCCAGTTTTCATAACGCTTAGAATGTGTATGTCTATTTGCACAAGACCGTCTTTTCCTATTCTGGAGTGGTCAGACATTTATTTTTGTTCAAGATTATCTGGAGTTTTAGATGAACTTACAAAACTGTGCTTTTATTGACTTTTTGAATAAACTCTTTGGTATTCTGGAGCAAATGTATTTATTTATTGGTATGTGCAATGACAAAGTTGGTATTTTCCCACGTTATCTATGTTGTATAACTTGTGTTTGTCTAAGTACAGACCATGTATCATCAAATTAAACTTGAACTATTTCAACACTACTGTGTAAATTTTTCCTATAAAAGGAGAAAAAAAACATGTTTTTTACCTAGAAGTTTTTTTCTACAGCATTCAATCCTTACGAGCCTCAGGGAGGAGAAGGAGGAGGATGGTGGTAACAATGGTGGGTCTAAGCCAGCGGTTCTCAACCTGTGGGTTGCGACCCCTTTGGCGGTCAAACAACCCTTTCACAGGGGTCGCCTAAGACCATCCTGCATATCAGATATTTACATTACGATTCATAACAGTAGCAACATGACAGTTATGAAGTAGCAACGAAAATCATTTTATGGTTGGGTCACAACATGAGGAACTGGATTTAAAGGGCCAGAAGGTTGAGAACCACTGGTAAGTGGTCCTCCCTCTGGCCTGGGATCTTCAAGTTTAAGGCTGGCAGAACCACACGCAGAGGCCAGGAAGGGCTGGAGGAATGGCAAGGACAGAAGTCCATGCGTTAGAACAATCCTCGACGGGGCAGCTGTGCCAGCGAAGAAGGCCTGGCCCTACCCAGAGCCTCCCCTACTTAAACGGGATGCGGACATACTTGGGAGCCTTCCCTCAGCCTGTGGCAGGCCTGAAACCAAGCGCGAGGGAGGCTGCAGTGGTGGCTGGAAGCAGACAAGGACCTTAACGATCTGCTCCTGAGGGAGGTCACAACTAAAGTCACCCATAGCCCTGGAGGGCGTCCGGTGTAACAGCCCAGAGGGGTGGCGGTGAGGATGCCGTCCTGGGCACCTACAACAGGCGACCCCTTGGGACAGACAGCCAGCCTTGCGAGGTGGGTATTACTCAAAATTCATAAATGCTCAGAGAAGGAATAATCTAAGGGAAAGAATAAGTTTGTCCTGTTTGTGAAAAAAAAAAAAAAAATAAGGACAGTTTAGGTGCCTTTTAGAAAGATCTGTATAGTCAAGGGAACATCATGGCTACTTCATGTTTTTTTCTCAATACTGCTGAATAGCTGAAATACTAGATTTTCATTTGGAGTACAGTCTGGGTTGAGACAGAATTTAAGAATGTGGTCATAAGGAGGAGTGGCTTATTACCCTCAGAGTTTTTCTGTAGCCACAAGCATTTCCTGTATGAACCGGGGCCTGTCTCCTTAGTTCTGCCTCTAGGAAACGGCACGAGGTTTGTACTGCTTAGTGGTCAGGACAGTCCTGGTTGAGACCTATTTTCCTGGCGTTTTTATTAGAGCTCCCTTTCCTAAGTGTCCCAATTTGGACCACACCTTGTTTGAGTACCCCACCACCTTTTCTAGAGGCTGAACGTGCCTCCTGCTACGGCCGCCTAATCTGAAAAGACTGAAAGTACAAAAAATTTCTGGACTATAAACATATTCCTGCTAATAAACCAAGCAAGGAGTGGGCAGCAAGAGGCATCAGGAGGTCATAGCACATCTGGCAGGACCTGCTTCCATAGCCAGTTTCCCCCCAAGATTAACATTCACATAAAGACTTGTTATGTAACACATTCCACAGCAACCCCATCCATGTACCTGAACATCCACATACTTTCTCCCAGGATGCCTTCTCTTCCTTGTTCACTGGAGAAGTGCTTCCTATGCCCCTTCTGTGAAGTTTCTTGGAAGTACTTTGGCAAATATGATCTGTTTTCCTATAGATTTGGGTCCATATCTCAGTTCCAGCATAAAACCACAGCTACCGTTTACTGAGTGGTAGTCATGTAGGACTGAGGCTGTTTTACAGGCACTGATGATGCCATTTAATACTCAGAACCACCTGGGAGACCTAGACTCTTGCTTTAGAGACAAGAGTCCAGACAGAAGGCTTAAGGAGCCGACAAGATTCCAGTCAGAACAGATGGGGATGGATTCACGACTGCCATGGCTCTGCCTGCAGAATTCACGAGCTTGAGCCCTTTTATAGTGTGCTGGAGGCCTGATGCACGAAAATTCATGCAAGAGTAGGCCTTCCTTCCCGGCCGCCAGCACCTGCTTCCCTCCAGCCGCTGGCAGGCACCTGGGACCCCGGCTTCGTCCGGAAGGATGGCCAGTCTAATTAGCATATTACCCTTTTATTATTATAGTTAGTTCATTAAATTGGATAAGGCTTCCTCCATTAAACTGAGTTTTTAAAATGTAGGAATTGAGCCTTCCATTCCCACTGCCTGCCTCTGAGCAGTGTCTGCCAGATGAATAAATGAGTTGAAAACTAGGAGGAAACATATGCATCTCTAACACAGGAATCAGCCTAAGGCAGAAAAAGAAATTTGAAACAGGGACCCAGCACTGTCATAAATCAACCCCTGTGAATGAAGGGACATAACATGGAAAACAATATATCGAAACAGTAGAGCACCTACATTATTTTTTACCTTGAGCATTACATCTAGATGGTTTTCAGTACATTTTAAACTGCATCTGTTACAAATGAACCAAATGTCCCAAAGACAGATGCAATATGCTTTCTATAAACTCAATCTTCAATGACTGCAGTTCATTAACTAACAATAAGTGCCTAATAGTAGCTGAACTTAATCTTAATATGACCCCATACCTTCTGACAGCAGGCTGTGTGATTAAATATGTTCCTGGCATCTTGTGCCATATCTGCCTTTACATAATTTCTTAATTTTCAAGTCTTCCAAATTTCATGACTGGGAGTGTCCGCGGGAATGCGTCCTCTTTAAACCCTCGGGTCTACCACGGGAAATGGGTTCATTCATTCTGTCTCAAGAACACAGATGGCAGCTTTGAGATCAGGCCTGTAGTTTGGTCAAGATCCTCCCAGGCCTAACCTATTTCCTACTCCCCCAGCTCTCTCAGAGGACCCAGATGTCTGAACACAGGCAAATGAACGCCTCTTCCCCTGGGCACTACTGCACTGGTTCTCCGCAGCAGACACACCCTGCAGCTTCCCTGTTGGGCCGGCACTTTGTCAACAAGTTCAGTCCTCATTTCTGTCTCAATGCATGTGGTTGGGAAACCAACTTCGCAGAGGGCACAACATCCCGAAAGAGCTTCGAGGCAAGGGCTGTCCAAAAATGCATGGCTCACTCCCCTCACTGGCCTTGTGAGCATCTCACAGCAGGACCACTACCCTTGGGCAGGCTTTCCTGCAGCCTCAAGCCGTGGCTCTGCAGGGCTGGGACTAAAGTCTCCACCTAAAGCTTCCTCTGGCCACTGGAGACCAAGAGGTGGGTTTAGCAGTTCTATTAAGCAGCACAGGGATAAAGGAAGTTAGAGATCCAGGCTGGGCCCATTTTCAGGTCAGTGTGAGTCCTCTGGCCCTTGCTGTGAGGAAGGGACTTCAGCTCGGACAGCAGAGTCCTGCTTTGGCTCCATCATCCCCCAAAACTAAATGTTCTTTTCTTGAACTCAGGGGACCACTAACCTGCTCGAGGCCCAGAGAATAAGGCATCTCAGACTCTGAAATCTTCACTCTTGCAACCTTAAGTCCTCATCAATGTGTAAGCTGATGTTTTTTCACAGGTAAACCACCTGTTACTCCCAGCACGGAGTCGAACCTCTGCCTGAGTGGTCCTATCTGTAATTATGATAGAGCAAACAGTTACTCAGTGGATCAGTTCTCTGGTGGAGGAAAGGCAGGGAGAGAAAGAGCTAAGCCATCTTGTGTTCCTACTCATCTCTATGATGCTGTGCAGGTGACAGGTGTGTGAGCACCAGGGAGGATACATGATATCCATGGTAGTGACCTGATTGGCTATAATATTTAAACACAGAAGGAAGTACAGGGCCAAGGGTGAAATCTAGAGAGGAGAGCAAGGTCGCTTTGAGACCAGAGTAGTGGATACTTCACCAAACTGGCTGCTTTCACTCTAAACCCTGGGGGCTCCGCTTCCTCAGTGTGTCCCCAACACACGCTCTGTCGGCACTGATGCCCAGCCCCTCATCTCTGAAGTCCTGGGGCCACGCTTCCTGGGTGGTGTCCTCCTGCTCACTGTAACTGTCTGCCAAGAATCCAGCATTCTCCACCAAGACCGTGGGGTCCTCTTCGTGAAGACAGCAGGAACATGTTTCTGGCTCTGGGTCATATGAAGTAACAGAATTCTCCTCCTGGGCTCTGCTGTCAGCGGGCACTTCCCAACCCAAATGGTCTGCCTCTTCCAGCACTCCCATCCTCTCAGCTAGTGCCTCCGCAGAGGGCTCTTTGGGGTCCGGGTAATCCACCAGGATTGTTTCTTGCCTACGCTTGATGCAATCTGAAAGGTCATAAATTGGATAAGTCTCTTCAGGGTAACCTAGAGAGAAAAGCAGCACAAAGTCTTACAAAGGCTGTCTCTTCAAAATAAAGTGTCAGACTCAAAGAGGCTTCTTAGGCAGCAGCCATCCCATTCCAACAAATCCATTCAAGGAATCTCGCAGATGACTAACAGCTCTAAAGTTTCACTTCAGTAAATTCTAAGCGCCTGGCTGACTATCCAGTGCTCTCTGAAATTCAAACCCCTTCAGATGGAAATCCCTTAAATGCAGGGGGCTTGGGGCAGAGGGTGAGTCTCACACCTCCAGCTTCTGCAGTAGCATGAAGATTAAACAAACAACAGGAGCCTTCAGTAGAAAAAAGAAAGGACCCAACACCAGATGGAGAGAGCACAGCCTAAGGCTAATGTTTATAATTTCTATTTGGACCCATTTCCAAACCTTCCCGGGGGTGGAGGGTGGAGTGGAAGGAAGGAACGCTAAACTCTGAAAAATACACCAGGAAGCCTTTTACTATTGAAATGGCTGGCCAGTGTCAGAACAGAGAAATGCTTTAGCGAGACAGGCCCCAAATCCCGAAGGACAGCGCTGTGTTTTCAGAAGACAGGATTCCCGTTGGTGGCTTCTTCATCTTCACAAAATGGAACAAAAGAATACAACAAACTGGTAAACAAAATGAGTAACACTGGTACTGAAGCCCAGCTAGATAATGAGGGAAGAGAAAGTGTTGCCAAATTAAAGAGTGAAATGAAATCAATCTGTGTCAGCCTGAGCAGCAGATGGGCCGTGCTGGAGCCCATGCCCGTGCTGGCAGCAGCAGCGTGCTCGCTGCTCAGTGTGGCGAAGCTGGGAGATCCAAAACCCATGTGCACGTTACAGTAATCAGCAGAGTCAACCAAACGCAAACCACTTCTGCCTACAAATTCTGAAAAGCAGGGGTTCTTTTTGGTACGTGTAGAGTATGGAGATTTTTTTTTTTTACATTTACTGTTTGTTTTTCTCATTATAAAAGTCATAGGGACTCAATGTGGAAAATTTGAAAAAATACAAGTTTTGGAAAGAAAACAAATTATCTAGAATCCCACCACTGATAATAATTTGTTGTATTGCTTCTGGCTTTTTACCATATATAAGCGTGTGTGTGTGTGTATGGTTTAAAAAAAAAAAAAATATATATATATATATATATACACACACACACACACACATACTAGAGGCCCAGTGCACAAAAATTTGTGCACTCGGGGGAGGCGGGGGGTCCCTGAGCCCGGCCTGTGCCCTCTCGCAGTCTGGGACCCCTCAGGGGATGACCACCTGCTGGCTTAGGCCCGCTCCCCAGGGGATTGGGCCTAAGATGGCAATCAGACATCCCTCTGGCAGCCTGGCAGTCCTTGGGAGATGCCCATTTGCCAGCGGGGAGCAGGCCTAAACTGCAGTTGGACATCCTTAGCGCTGCTGAGGAGGCAGAAGAGGCTCCCACCACCACCGCTGTACTGGCAGCCATCAGCCTGGCTTGTGGCTGAGCAGAGCTCCTCCCATGTGAGAGCGCCCTGACCACCAGAGGGCAGCTTCTGCATTGAGCATCTGCCCCCTGGTGGTCAGTGTGTGTCATAGTGACCAGTCATTCCCAGTCCTTCTGCTGTTAGGGTCAGTTTGCATATTACCCACTTACTATATAGGATAGAGGCCTGGTGCATGGGTGGGGGCCAGCTGGCTTGCCCTGAAGGGTGTCCCGGATCAGGGTGGGGGTCCCACTTGGGTGCCTGGCCACCCTGGATGAGGGGATGATGGCTGTTTGCAGCTGATCATACCCCCTTCATGGTGGGGGTCCCACTTGGGTGCCTGGCCAGCCTGGATGAGGGGATGATGGCTGTTTGCAGCTGGTCACACCCCCTTCAGGGTGGGGGTGCCCACTGGGGTGCCTGGCCAGTCTGGGTGAGGGGCTGAGGGCTGTTTTCAGGCTGGTGGGCGACTGAAGCTCCCAGCCTCTCCTTTTTTCTTTTTTTTTTTTATTCTGGGATTTATCTACCTTCTATGGCTGTCACTGGAGCTGAGAGCCAGCTCCACCTCTGAGGCCACTGCCGGCTGAAAGCAGGTACCTGGGTTTGTTTAGATTCTATAACTGAAACTCTGTTGCCATCACTGGCCGCTCTAAGCTCTGAGGCCGTGCTGGCTGAAAGCAGGTATTTGGGGTTTGTTTAGGTTCTCTAATTGCAACATAGTTGCATCCAGAGCTCAGAGCCCAGCAGCGGCAGGCGGGGAACCTTGGCTTCCTCCATCACTGGAGCAAGCAAGCCTCCTGTTCGCTTTAGCTGCCTGGCTGCCGACTGCCATCTTGGCTGGCAGTTAATTTGCATATCTCGCTGATTAGCCAATGGGAAGGGTAGCAAAGTTACGGTTAATTACCATGTTTCTCTATTATTAGATAGGATGGTTTTTAAAATATATATATATGTGTGTGTGTGTATACATATGTTTTTTTTTAAAATAAGGATCACCCTGTATATAAAATGTTATACCTGATTTTTTTCATTCAACATTATATCATGAGCATTTCTCCATGTCAGCAGTCATTTTAAAGCTGGCTGCACAATATCCCCTCACACAGCTACAGAACTGATCTGACTTACCCTGCCTCTTCTGGAGACCCTTAGATTCCTTCCAACTTTCCCTTATAAGTAACATAGCAGTTAAGATCTCTGAATATAAATCCATGTCTACTTCCCTATTTTGTTAAGATACACTTACAAAAATATGAAAACTAAGCCACTGGCAGGAGGAGGGAATTAGCTGCAAAGGGTGATGGAAATGTTCTATATCATGGTTATGGTGTAATTACACACCTCTACACATCTGTCAAAACTCACCCAACCATACCCTTAAAATTGGTGAATTTTATTATATATACATTACACTTTAGTAATAAAGCTGATTAAAAATAATTAACATCTCTTTTCTGGGCTGACAGCTAACAGAGAAAGGAGAAGACACTTTACCTTCCCAGTCCTCCATGTAAGGGGCCTCCTCAGCCTCTTGCTCTGGAGTGGGCCTGTCAGTGAACCTTCCTTTCTTCATGACCCTGGTGATTTCTTGGAGCTGATACAGGAGCTGTTTTTCTTGGTCAGAAGTCACAGTCTGTGCTCTGCTTAGAAATATCAGACAATCCAGCCACTTAGTGGTAAATACTCCTTGGCAATGAACATAAATATCACTATGATCTGTCTGGATTCTAGAAGTGGAGCAGCAGCAGATAATTCTAGGAACTGATTCTAGAGCAGCATAGCTGGTAACTACACATATCAATTCAACGGTTTGATTTTATATACGGGAAAACTAAGGCCCAGAATAGATCAAGGTATTGCGCAAGGTCCCACATGAGTTATGTCAATGCTGGGACCAGACCCCAGATAGCTCAGCTTTTGGTTCAGTATTTTTTCAGTGCACCTCACTGTTACTTAATAACACTCCATTTACTGCAAGCTACCGTTGTCTGACGCAAGGTCATCAAAAGGAAAGCTGCTGGGACATCAGCCTCGACGAGGGGGAAAATGTGCTACTAGGCCAGTGATGGCGAACCTATGACACCCGTGTCAGAGGTGACACACAAACTCATATTTTTGGTTGATTTTTCTTTGTTAAATGGCATTTAAATATATAAAATAAATATCAAAAATATAAGTCTTTGTTTTACTATGGTTGCAAAGATAAAAAATTTCTATATGTGACACGGCACCAAAGTTAAGTTAGGGTTTTTCAAAACGCTGACACGCCGAGCTCAAAAGGTTCGCCATCACTGTACTAGGCCATCCCTACAATCACCAGGCTGCATATACTTGTGCAGATACATCCCCAAATTCCAGAGCTGGATCATTCTGACAAATCAATTATCTAGACCACAGACACTGGGGGAACTGAGACCCTCAAGAGGGAAATTATACATTTCTATTGCTAGTTAATGTCAGCACTTTAAAACTAACGTCTCCTGACTTCTGAAAGCACTCGGTGCAACTCTTAAAGCACAGTGCTCAAGTTCCACAGTTTAGAAAACCTGGGTTTGAGTCCCAGCTTCACTGGTGGCTCTGGACAAACGTCTGCAAGAATAAGATGGACTCAAGGAAAACGGTAGGAGCATTTTATTTTTTGAGAAGGAAGCACTGCATCACACTCATAGGCAGGCAAGGCCCTACAGAGAAGGCTGAGAACTGTTTGCTTTGCTACAAGCTTTAACTAGCGGCAGGATTTAACCGAGGCTACTTCTTTTCTTAAAAACCCCAGCATTAAAAATCAGCATAGCACTAACGAAGGAAAAATAATACCTTCTGAACAGCCTCCCATGGAGGTGTCCTCTATGTTTCTAATCAGCCAGTGGGAGCCAGCATTCCTTGTTATGCTCAGCCTAACAAACTTTATCCTTAACGACCAATAAGGAAAAAGAACAGTGTTTCCTCCCTCCGATGTGAAGGTGGTAACTGAGGCAAATAAAGGTGCATTTCTGCAGCCCTCCGTGGGAGGAAAACACCACCAGGCTCCAGTTCTTCCACACGAATGGCCTCACAGCCTGAACTGAAGAAGCTCGCCTGTTCTACATTCGGCTAAATGTATTGGGCCTCTTAGATCGCATCAGTACAGGAGCTTGACTCGCCACAACTGCTCATCTGCTCTACATAACCCCCAATTCTTACAATGACCACTTTGGGGGGGGCTTCTGGGGCATCCAGGTCACCCCCACCTACAAGAGCCTGTGTGCTCATCACAAAGCTCTTGCTCTTGGCTGCACATGCTACTTCTCTGGACTGTACTCAATGTATTTTGATTCTTACTGAGTGAAACAGCTGGATTGTTTCTCTTTTTGTTTGTTAATCCTCACCTGAAGATATTTTTCCACTGATTTTTAGAGAGAGTGGAAAGGAGGGGGAGAGACAGAGAAACATCGATGTAAGAGAGACACATCGATTGACTGCCTCCCACATGAGCCCTCATCAGAGCCAGGGATCGAGCCTGCAACCAAGGTACACCACCCTTGGCTGGAATTGAACCTGGGACCCTTCAGTCCGAGGGCTAACACTCTATCCACTGAGCCAAACCAGCTAGGGCTGGATTCTGTCTCTTAACTAATGAAAAACCAGAACCTTAAATAAAAGAGGAATGGCTAACAGAGGCAGAAACAGACAAGAGCAGCTTTCTCAGAGAATTTCAAACTAAAGCATCTCTTTCATTTCTGAACAGGTCTATTAATATTGCCCGTGTCATGCATTAGGCAATTCATCATGGCCCACCTTACACCTTCTGAATTTACCACAACGAAGATTTTCAGAGATTCCTTGTTGTCTCACCTTGGTTTACTCCTGTAAGGCAGTGGTAACTACGACTGTATAGGCAAGTGCCGTGAACACTGTTAAGTGCTCATGTGTTTGGTTGCTCCCTGTTTCCTCACAGTCCATTTTCTCCACCCCCCTGAAATCTGGCTTCCATTCCGTCATTTTACCAAAATCTGCATCATCAATGACCACTTTACTCTCAAGTCCAAAAGTCTTTTTCTCACATTTCATTTTTCTTAACTTCTCTGTACTATGAACCATCCTCTTGAAATGCCCTCTCCCTTGTCTATTGAGACATGTATTCCTCCCATTTCTTTAACCATGCTTCTTACCTCTGATCATGGCTCACTTTCCTCCTCCCAATTCCTGAAACATGGTTGTCATGAAGACTCAATCCTAGGGCCCTCATTTCTCTACTCTTACAAACGGCCTCAGAAAGCTGACCCAGTATCAGATTAAACCACCACCTCTATGCAGATGATGTCCAAACTCTACACCTGCTCTTGACTTTTCACACAAAGCCAGTCTCATTATTCGTTATCCCCTTGGAGGCCTTGCCACTACATCGAAGTTGACCTTAAATTCACCCTTCCAACCCAGGTCCCAGTTGGGCCAAATTAAGGAACTTCATGGAGGAAAAAAAGAAATCACAGGCTGTATCAGGATTCCTTGGTTACAAGCAACCAATCTTCCAATAAATTGGCTCCTTGTATTTGGAGGAGGTAGCAGATTTTGGAGGAGGTAGCAGAATTTATTGGGAGAATGTGGGATAGCTCACAATATGAGAAGAATTGCTGAAGATCCAGGATTCAGGAAGGTGGGAGGCAGAGCAGCTCTAGGGATTAGGGAGCAGGAGCAAATGGATAATCTCTTTAGGGACTGCTGCCAGGGTGAGTTAATATGAAAAGCTTTCAGATCAGGTTCCACTGGGTTCAAGATCCAGTTTTAGGCGAAAGTACACTTGGCCCAACTTGGGTCCTGTATATACCACTGAATCCATCACTGCGGCCAAGGAGATGAAGTGTGGTGTTTGGCCTGGGACCACATGGCCACCCTTGAAGGGGAGGTGAGGGGTGGAAGGGCTTCACCCTGACCTTCACACTCACTCTCAATAATGTGCATAACACTGAACGTATGCTCTTGAAAATGGAGATTGCTTAACAGCATGAAAATGGAAATGTTTCGTGAGAAGTAACATGCAAATGCCAAATAAGTTGGCAACTATATAAAATGAAAGTAAGTGGCCCAGAAATCAAAGAAGAGAAAAATCTTGAATTGATTCTCTAAATGGGAAATAGTCTGAATCCTGAAAACCTACCTTTCACCATTAGGTCCCACTCTATTAATTAATTTTTCCATGGCTTCCTCTGTCTCCTTGAGTTTTTCTTGCAGTTGAACAAGCTCAAAATTGGCTGAAAAACAAGCACTGATCTAAGAATCATCACACACAACTCCCTAAGCTCTTTTCTGAGACATGGCTGGCTGTGACACTCTACGTAATGCAGGCTGGTCCTGAGGCTCAGGGAAGAGACTTAAGAGTTTCTCCAGCTAATCCAATCAGGATACAAAGGTGCTGTGGTTTGGGCGCCAAGATCTAAAGGATACATGTTTAGTGAGTGATGAACAAATCACTCTCACACACAGAAATACAGTAGGACCAGCTAAGAAAATACCTAGGACTGAAAAACATACCCCTATAGTCACTCAAGAAGAAATGAAGAAGATAAACATACCCTTTTTTCCTGTTTTTTTTTTTAAATTAAAATATAGTTAATATATACATTATATTAGTTTCAAGTGTGTAATGTTGTTATGCTACATTAACATACCCAACGAAGTGATCACCATTCTGTCATTATACCAGGTAAGTGTATTATTGACTGTATTCCTTATGCTATACATTACATCCCCATTACTTTTTTTATTTTATAACTAGAATTTTGTACCTCTTATTCACCTTTACCTTTTCTTCCTTTTTCCTAAACCCCTTCCTCTCTGGAAATCATCAGTTTTTTTCTCTATGTCTATGAAACTGTTTCTGTTTTGCATTGTTTGTTCATTTGCTTTGTTTTTTATATTCCACATATAAGTGAAATCCAATATAATAAAAGCATAGTATGCAAATTGTCCTCTCCACTGGGAGGTTGTCTGGGAGTTCAACCAGTGGGTGGGGCCGGCCAGGGGAAGGGAGGGAGGCCCCGGCAGGCAGCCGCTCCTTCTCATGAATTTCGTGCACTGGGCCTCTAGTCTATATATAGTTACTTGTCTTGCTCTGTCTGACTTATTTCACTTAGCATAACACCCTCTAGGTCCATCCATGTTATCTCAAATGGCAAGATTTCAGTCTATGTTGTGGCTGTGTAATATTCCATTGTATATATGTGCCACATCTTGATCCATTCATCTATCTATCCATGGACACTTAGGTTGCTGCCATATTTGGCTATTCTAATCTAAATGATGCTCAAGGATAAAGTACGAAACATATAAGGTACTTTAGAAAACTAAGTGAAATGAGCAATAGTTCACCTGCACATGAGGTTAAAAACCTATCTAGAAGTAACAGTTTAAATTTCATGCTTCCTCAATAGAGGAAATCTTGAGACCTCTCTGCCCAAGATTTTCTGTCCCAGTCATATGGAGTGAAATGGTGTAACCCTGCCTCCCAGAAGTAGTATTCTCAACTAACGTTAAGACCCTAAAAGTAGAACAGAAAAAATAAATCACTCATCAGTACATGAAATGAACTTTAAGGCAGTAGGAAAATAAAATGATGTTCATTATGTAGATAATCTAGTTTTTCTGTGTCATACCCAGTGCTATCCTCTACCCAGATGTATTCAAAGGGTTACTGCAGACGTAGTGTTTCAAAGGCCTTTTAATACTTCTGGACCACATTCTTATTCATGCAGTTAACATCTATAAAGTGGAGGACTGTGCTACATAAATGCTTAAGTTATTTTTATTTCCTGCATGATTTGAAATTGAAGGATAAGGAGCTAATATAACTGCTACTACATTATAAAACAGCTGCTCTTAGGAATTCATTTTATTTACTTCTTTCTGCTTTAAATGATTATGTGACAGGATACAGAATTTGCTACTCGAATTTAAAGAGTCCACAAATCTTTTAAAAATTATTTTAGTGACGCATTTACCATCACTGTTAAACATTATCTCAATTAAGAACACGGCATCTTTCTTAAAGAAGTCCCTGAATACTTAAGATTTCTAAAAAGGATGCAGAGTGTGACTGAAATATTTATTTCCATAGAGAATGCGGAATAAATACAGAAAGCAATAATGGCCGAGGGCAGATGCTTCTGTGGTCCAGCCTCACCTCATTTGGCTGATGTCTTTGTTTTAAAAACCTCTGATGAGGCTTCAAGATCCACTGGATAAAGCAATCTGGCCTCAAAGACCTTCAACAATACGGATTAACTTCCCTACTCTTTAGACCTTCTTTTCCACAGCTGCCCTATGCCAGGCTGTCTCACCCAAGCCATCCCCTCTGGCTGGCAGGCCTCGTCCACAGACACCCAGCTAGACATGATTTCCTATAAGGCTTTTATCAGATCCCTTCTGTCTAGGTAGTCCACTTTGCACAGTTATTTTTCCTGACATCCATCCTAGACTATAAATTCCTAGAGGGAGAGCTATGCCATATACATTGCATTTCCTCAGAGAGCACAGAATATTCTAGTTGGTAGTGAACATTTGATGATCATGTTTCAAGAGCCAGAAGAGTTAAATTCTGTCCCTGGATCTAATAACTGACTTTGGCAATGACTTGATCTCTGCCTTGCTTTTTCTCTCTGTGAAATAAGGATATTTGCTACCAATATTCTGAAGTCTGGACATGAGAAGGAACGCATTCCAAATGTGAAATATTAATTTACTAGCATAAAAAAGTGAACTCGTAGTTTTGTACTTTTTGTAGCTATCTTTCCCTTTAAAGTCAACGTCAATATGGAAACTTTCAGGAACTCTCAGAGCTAAGGTAAAAAATGGCATCAGATTAATTTGGGACAACTTTTGAGAAATGCTTTTAGGACATACCCAGATTGTCCGTCTGGCCGCATTACAGCTGTCTGACTCAGTCAGACTTGTGACCATTCTGAAAGGGGCACTTACTAATTTTCCTGTAGGTGTCTCCAGGTGTGGCAGTAGAGCATTTCCGGTCCGCTGCAGTTTTCCCCTTTGAAAGCTGAGAAGTGAAGGAGGTACAGCACATCAACAGCAGCTCAGAACCTCAAAGTCACGGAACCCCTCATATTAAGTGAACAAAGAAAAAGGCTGGGAGACAAAAATTAAGTCAGAAATCCACTTGAATAGCAACATTAGATAAATATCTAAAAAAACCCAAAGCAAAACAAAAACAACAATAAAAACAAAAAACAACAGCTTTCCAAGTAAAATATTAGCAAGGCACACGGAAAAAATATCTCTCTACCGGTCATCTGCCTTGGCCATGCTCACTTAACACTCACCTCAGGCTGTCTGCAGAATTTCTGGGCTAGGAGGAGCTCGCCTCTTCCTCTAGTTAGAAGGGCAAAGTGAAACTCTTCCCCCAGCGAGGCCCATGGCCTGCCAAAGCTGGGCTGGAGGTGGAACTTAAATTAGCAGTCTACTTGTAAAGGACCCAAACCATGTCTCCCCAGAACTAAGAAATATCAGGCTTAGTTTCAGGATATGGCAGTTCTGTTTGAGAAGAATTACTGAAGACGATGTTGAAAAACAGCACTTCATACTCCAGGGAGAAGGAGGACAAAGTGTTGTTGGTATAGTCATCACCTGGCCTCACAGTGGCTACCTGAAAACCCCTGAGCCAATCCTAACAACGAAGCTCTTCTTAGAGCAGCTTTATGCCTTTTCAGCTTGCAAATATGCCCAGTCAAGGGCCTTTAACTTTATTGCTAACTGGATTAGCAAGTAGAAGATCCGGGCTCAAGTCCTGGTTCTGCAGTTTCAGTTGTGAATTTTGGAGAAATCATTTAAGCTCTGAGTGAAGATTTTCTCATCTGTAAAACTGAGGATAGGATAACACCTACCCTAAATACCTTATGAAGAGGAGGCAAGGTTTAAAGAGAGATTAGATTTGAAAAAGGGTTATGAACTGAAAAGGGTTTTAATACTGACAATGACTTTTATTACGATAATATTAGATTGTCATTGATATAATAGGACCAAGATGATTCCACTTACCTTAAATAGAATGTACAGTATGTATAAAAATATCCCAAAGCCATAGATTGGAATAATCTGCCCCATCAAGCCTCTTCCACTTCCTCCTCCTCCTCCTCCAGTGCCTCCACCTGATCCTTTGGCCTTTGCAAAGGCCTCTGCAAGGTGAGACCTCTGGGTGCGAGCTGTAGGGGTCTGGCCAGCTAAGGGTGCTTGGTGATGATGCATCATAGGTGGAAATCGGCCCAATTTTCCTGAGAAAATAAATTCATCAGTCTTTATTTCTTCTACTATTTTAAATATGGCTGTTATGAAAACACCTAATGCATTGAGGTACAAATAATAGAAGCCAACTCAAACAAGTCTAAGAAAAAACGGGAACTTGGCTATAAGGACATAGAGGCATCACACCGATAATATGATGTGGCAATCTCTAGCTGTTCACCAAACCCATTTTTCCCTTCCTTTTGGGTCCACAGCTAGACAGTTTTCAGTTTACCATACGGTTAAATGTGGCCACGTGACTGAGTTCCAGCCAAGGGAATGCGAGGGATATGAGCTAGTTCAAGGCCTGGCCTACACAACTTCCCATGTATTAACCTCCAAGTTCATTTCCCTTCAGCTGGATGCTGGCACCTAGGGAAACCTTGGAAGTCATGTGACCATGGAAACGGCAGGACCTCCATCAACGTGGACTCCTAGACGCCTGCGTGGTACAGCCTTCCACCAACTTAGAAATAACTTCCAGCGGGTTAGGGCCACTGTATACTTAGGAGTATGTTACAGCAGTTAACCACCCCTACCTAGCACAGATGATGCAATCTGGTCTCAGAAGAGAATAGACCTAGAAACTGGAAAGCCATCAGGATGTAGGACAGCTACTCTCACATTCTTTCTCATCTTTCTCCCTCTCTATGGGCCACAAGGCTTTTTTTTTGTTTCTCTGTGAATATCTTCTTCATTCTTTCTCTGCTGACCATTTCTTTAGCTTCTCTAGGAACATGGGAGAAGATGGTTATCCCAAAACCTCTCATTTGCATGTTTTTAAAGAGGCCAGCAGAGAGTGGACCTAATTCCAAATTCCTGAAGGGAGATGAATACTCAGCTAGTGTAGGTATGCATCCCTTTCTAGTCAGCCGTAGCTGAACAGGCAGGATTCATGTAGTACAAACAGAGTGAAAGGAGTTCTTCCCTGTGAGTGAGAGCAGGGCTTACAGAAAGGGGAGTGTATCAGTTTTCTTGCATTTATTTTCCTCCATCAGAAGCAGCCAAACATTAACATCAACTGCCAAACCTCCTGAGAGCCAGAGGTGAGAGAGGAAAGACAGCTCTTCAAAAGGCCATGTAAACAGGCTTGTGTGGTAAAACCACAGGGAGATAAAATCATAAAGCAGAGAACACTAGAGAGCAGAAAGACTCCATAAACCAGACTCTAAAAATACAAACTGTACAGTGAAAAACTTTACATTCAACAAAATTATAGATTTCTGTTCAATAAAGAATACCATGAACAGAGTTAAGACAGATGACAAGGAAAAGCTTTTGCAACATCTAAAATTGACAAGGGATTAAAATACTAGAATAGACAAGAAATTTCTACAATTAAATATGAACATCACAAGGACCCCAAGAGAAAAATGGGAACTCACAGAAAGAAAAGCTTAAAAGATTTTTAAAAATAAAAAATAATACATTAAAAGATGACCAAAGTAAAACCACAGAGTAAAAATATAAATTATATATTATAGAAAAATATAAATGAGATAGCCCTCCCACCTATCAGAGGAAAAAAATTAGAATGGTGGGTAATGGTAAAGATTGGCAAAGATGTCAGGAGGCAAGAACTCTTATGTGCTGTGTGGTGAGTGTAAATTGACACAGCCATTCTGCTAAGTGATCTGGCTGTACTTAGTGACATTAAGTAGGTCTATACTCTATGATCCATTAAGTATGTCTATACTCTATGATCCATTAAGTATGTCCATACTCTATGATCCAGTGACATTAAGTATGTCTATACTCTATGATCCAGTGACATTAAGTATGTCTATACTCTATGATCCCACTCTGGTGCATAAATTCCAGAGAAATTCTCAAATAAGGCTTTCTATAACCCAATTTGAATGTTAGACTTTATAAACATGTGTGAGAATGTTTACTGTGATGATCTTATAGATGCCCAGCTTCCTTTCCCTAGTGATGAGCCTCCTTGGAGTTTCTTCAGCCCAGGAACACAACTTGCTTTATAGCCAGGTACAAACATTTTACACTTTAACCAAATGTTTGTGAAGCATTTTCATGTGCCTCATCTCATTTGTTCCTCACAGAAGTCCTGGAGTAGGTTGACAGGAGACTTAGTAGAACCCTATTTTCTTTTCATTAGCCATAAAATGGAGATTTAGAAAGTTTAAAAACTTGACCTGACTGAAAAGAAGTAAGAAATGGTGGAACTTGAAAATGACTTCAGGTTTTCTCACTGTGCAGAATATAGTCAAACACTGCTACAGTTAAATATTTTACCCTTTGTTCTCCCTGCATGATCTATAATAATAATCTGCTTCATGTTGATATTTACTGCTGTGTTGCTGACAATTACCTGAAAGAGAAGTTGGGGTGCTTCACTGGGCTGGAAAAAGTTTAGCTAAATCACAAAGCAGATCTAATTAAGCAAGTTTATTCTATATCTATAAAAGGCTAAGTTGATTTGCGCATATGCGATACATATAAAGCTCTTGCTGGGCACCAATCACACGTGTCTTTCGATTTGTCATTGTCGATCGTGAATTTGGTTGACACTTCTATTATAGAGAAAGGGCGAATAGTGATATTAAAATATTTCTTCTAATTAATTTCCTTTCAACGTTCATGAATCCGTGCACCAGGACACTAGTATTGTAATAACTATGTATGGTGCCAGGTGGGTACTGGAAATGTCGGGGGGGGGAGGGGACACTGTCAAGTAAATGATTGTCTAACCACTATGCTATGCTCCTGAAACTAGTATAAAATAATGTTAAATGTGACTGTTACTGAAAAATAAACTTTAAAAAAGGGTATCCAGTCTTTTTCAATAAATGGTATGGGGACAACCAGATATCCACAAGCAAAAGGATGAAGTTAGGCCACTAATTCATTCACACCATATTAAATTTAAAAATGAACTCAAAATGGATTAAAAAACCTCAATCTAAGAGCTAAAATTACAGAACTCTTAGAAGGAAACAGATATAAACCATCATGAACTTGGATTAGACAATAGTTTTTTAGATATGACACCAAGCACAAGCAGCCAAAGAAAATAGGTAAACTGGATGCCATCAAATTGTAAAACTTGTGTGCTACAAAGGACACCATCAAGAAACTTAAGACAACCCATTAAATGGGAGAAAATATTTGCAAATCATATATCTGATAAAGGTCTAATACCCAAAATATATAAAGAACTCCTACCACTCAACAATAATAACCTATTTAAAAATGGTCAATGGCTCTTAATTGACATTTCTCCAAAACATATAAAAGGCCAATAAGCACATGAAAAGATGTTCAACATCACTAGCCATCACAGAAATGCATATTAAACCCACAATGAGATACCACTTTATACCCACTAGGATGCTATAATAAAAAAGACAGATAATAAAAGTATTGAGATATATGTCCTCGGGCAAGGGAAACAAAAGAAAAAATAAGCAAACGGGACTATATCAAACTAAAAAGTTTTTGCATAGCAAAGGAAATAGCTAAATGAAAAGACAACCTACTGCATGGGAGAAGGTATTTACCAATGAAACATCTCATAAGGGGTTAATATCCAAAATTTATAAAAGACTCATACAACTCAACACCAAAAAAACCTAACAACCCAATTAAAAAATGGGCAGAGGATTGGAATACTTTTCCAAGGAAGGCATACAGATATCAAAGAGACATATTAATGCTCAACATCACTAAATCATCAGAGAAATGCAAATTAAAACCACAATGAGATATCACCTACACAACTTTCAGAATGGCTATTATCAATAAATCAACAAACAAGTTTTGTCAAGGATGTGGATAAAAGGGAACCCTTGTGCCTTGTTGGTGGGAATGTAGATTGGTGCAGCCACTATGGAAAACAGTATGGGAGGTTCCTCAAAAAATAAAAATGGTACTGCTTTCTGACCCAGCAATTCCACTTCTGGGTATATACTAGCATATACAAAGAAACCCAAAACACTAATCTAAAAAGATATAAGCACCCTATGTTCATTGTGGCATTATTTACAATAGCCAAGGTATGAAAGTAACTCAAGTGCCCATTAATAGATAATTGGATAAGGAAGATGTGATACATATTTACAATGGGATATGACTTGACCATCAAAAAGAATGAACCTGCTCTGATTGGTATGGCTCAGTTGGTTGGGCATCATCCTGTGCATCAAAAGGTTGACAGTTTGATTCCTGGTCAGGGCACGAGCCCAGGTTTCCAGCTTGATCTCCGGTAGGGGATGTGCAGGAGGCAGATGATGGATGTTTCTCTCTTTCTCTTCCTCTCCCTTCTTCTCTCTCTAAAAATCAATTTAAAAATCTTAAAAAATGAAATCTTACAATTTGCAACAGCATGGATGGACCTAGAGCAGGGGTGGGCAAACTTTTTGACTCAAGGGCCACAATGGGTTCTTAAACTGGACCGGAGGGCCGGAACAAAAGCATGGATACTTGGAGTGTTTGTGTGAACTAATATAAATTCAAAGTAAACATCATTACATAAAAGGGTACGGTCTTTTTTTGTTTTTTTTTGTTTGTTTGTTTTATTCATTTCAAACGGGCCAGATCTGCCCGCGGGCCGTAGTTTGCCCACGGCTGACCTAGAGGGTATTATGCTAAGTGAAATAAGTCAAAGACAAATACCATATGATTTCACTTATCTGTGGAATCTAAAGGACAAAAGGAATGAACAAACAAAATACATACAGACTCACAGATGCAGAAAACAATTTGATAGTTGCCAGAATATGCTCACACAAAAACTTGTATACAAATGTTCATAGCAGCATTACTTAAAATAACCAGATGTCCATCAAATGACAAATGGATAAACAAAATGTGTATATCCATTCACTAAAATATTATTTGGCCATAAAAAGAAAGGAAGTATGATAATGCTACAATATGGGTGAACTTTGAAAACATTATGCTACATTGAAAAAAAAAAAAAAACCCAGTCACGCAAGACCACGTATTATATGATTCCATTAATATGAAGAGTCCAGAATAGGCAAACCTATAGAGACAGGAACTAGATTAGTGGTTTCTTAGGGCTGGGAGGGGGGCGGGCGGGGAATGTTAAAATGTTCTGAAATTGATTGTGGAGATGGTTGCACAACTCTGTGACTTTATTAAAAATCACCAACTGTACATTTTAATAGGTAAATTGCATGGTATGTGAATTATATTTCAACAAAGCTATTTTTTAAAGTCATCTAGTCTAACCACCTGTGTTCCACATCCTTACTTCCCTTAAGTGGTGGTCTTGAATTTGCTGAATCCCATCCAACAGGAAACTCAGTACTTCCCCCAGGACACTCATGCCACCTCTATACAGCTCAGACTGTTAGAACTGTCTTGAGTTAATGAGTGAGGAAAGGGTGTAAGGAAGGAAGTACATTATAGGATTTCAAAAAGCAACACTGACTGAATCATGATGTGTCAAGAAATACAACAACATGATTAAGAAAGAGAATGTAGAGTGGATTCAAAGAGGAGCTGAAAAAAAATAGAAAACAATGTTTATATGTCTATCATCTCAAATGAAACTCATCGTCACCTTCCAAAACCTGTTCTTCTCCTGTATTTCTTTTCTTTGTAGAGTCATTCTCTCAGATCTTTAAGCTTGAGACCTATATATAACCTCTACCACCTGTGACCAAGGGTATACCTGAAACGGCAGGCTCAAGTCAGAATGCTCAATTTGGAAGAGATTTTTCTTCTTGTAAAGTTAACTCTCCTCAACAGGGAGCAACCTCAACTCTTGGGTCTTGGTGCCACCATGTTTCTCAGAACTTAAGAGCCCAGAATGTTTAAAAAGTCCATGACTATAAAACATTTAAAAATGTCTAGTTGATTAAAACAATTTTAATGAAATACTCCAAGTGTACAAAAAAGTATAAATAATATATGAGCACTTATATATCTACTTACCATGTACATGTAGCTGGAACTCCCATGTACTCTCTCTAAGATAGCCACAACTCTGAATTTGGTGATTATTAGGTGTGGTTTTATTTTATTTTTTAAATTTCTATTTATTTTGAGAAAGAGAGATATCAATTTGTCGTTCTACTTATTCATGCATTCACTATTTGAGCCTTAACATGTGCCCTGACCCGGGATTAAACTCACAAACTTGGTGTATCAGGATGATGTTCCAATCAAATGAGCTACCCAGTCAGGGCTTAGGTGTACTTTTAGACTTTACTATGTAAGCATGCATCAATAACAATATACAACATTATCTTGACGATTTTAAACCTTTATGTTATGAATGGATAGTAGTGATGGCTGTATAACAATGTGAATGTACCTAATGCCACTGAACTGTGCACTCAATGGTAAAAATTTTTATGTTATGTATATTTTACCACAATTTAAAAACCTTTGTATTATGGTATCACTAGAGGCCCGATGCATGAAGATTCATGCAAGAATTAGCCTTCCTTCCCCGGGCTGCAGGCACTGCCTTCACTCCAGCCCAGAGGCGCCTTTCTGCCTTTGTTCCCGCCCAGAGTTGCTTTTCTGCCTTCCCACACTGCCCAAAGTGGCTGGGGTGGTGCCAAACACCTGCTCGTCGCCATGGCAACCACATAAGCATCCCACCCCATCCCCGGCCACTCAGCGCTGTGTATGCAAATTAACCTGCCATCTTTGTTGGGTTAATTTGCATACTCACTGGATTGGCTGGTGGGTGTCATGAAGATACAGTCAATTTGCATATTTCCTTTTTATTAGTGTAGATACTATATTCATACTTCTGCAACTTCTCTTTTTTCTGGATGGGGATCAATATTTTGGTCTAGAAATGCACCATGTTGACATATGTAACTCTAGTTCATTCACTCAAAGCATTGCTCCTTCCGTTTCCATGTCACAATTTATTTATCCCTCTTCCAGCTGATTAACATTTAGCTTATTTTCTAAATTTCACTATTCCAAACATTCTACTTTATAGCTACATTACAAGATTTGTGGGTTTTTTAAAAAAAAATATGCTTTAGGAAACTAAAGCGATCAGAACATTAAAGATAATAGAACATTAATAATGCAGAATCTCCAAAATAGAAAACAGCTGTTTTCACTATCGCTAAATGTACTTAAGCATTCCCTAAAATGGGACCCGACTAAATCCTAATTGTTTATTGAAAGCTTTCTCCATATATAGGTTTACTTAATTATTAATACTTCACTTAGCATGTCATTTAAGCTTGACTAAAAACTTAATGGATTTTACAGAGCGAAGCTCTACTTTCCATTGTTAATAACCATCCCTGCTGCTCAAAACAAAAACAAAAACTCTAGCCTGTTAACAAAAGAGCTTTCTGAAAGCAACATTAAACCATCTGCAGCATTTCATTCTCAGGGCAAATAAATCAATAAAGAACTGAATGTGTTTTTATTTCTGATTACACAGTTCAAGAAAGATCTTAATGGGCTAGTTCCGTAAGTTATGTGAGCTTCTTTCTAAATACTGAGGACGTTCTAGAGGCCATATTTAATTCAGTATTACTTAAGTGGAGCCTGGGACAACAGCTGTTTCCTCATCACTCGTCTCTAAGGGCCTCTTCTTACATTCCCCTCTTAACTCTACTTTGCTTACCACTGCTTTGATGTTTTCTGCTAACTTAACCAGATCTTTCTTTATCTTTTATCAGCTTCTTCCCTCCATTCATCCTAGATATTACCAAAAAAGATACATATGTACCTAAGTTGTATAGGGTAAGGTCCATGTACTCTATACATGTTAACTATTACTGTTTTGTTACCAGAGTAATCTTCCTGAAGCATAATTCTAACTGGTCTTGCCTATTTCTGATCAAAGCTTTCAATGGTTCCCACTGACGACAACTGGGCATGTTAAATAGGAGGCAACAAAGTGAAGTAAAATGAGTACCATCTTTTCAGTCAGAGTTATTAGTCAAGATCCTGAACCTTTATAGAGCTCATTTTCATTATCTGTAAAATACAAAAAATAATAGCTACTTCTCAGCATTGTTACAGGATTATAGATTTAACATATTCCAAGCACCCAGCACACACAGTAGGTGTTTAACAAGTTCTGACTGTTCCCTCCCTACAAACAGAATTCAAAAAAAACCCTGAATTCCATAATCTAGTCCAAAAGTCCCTCTTCACACTTCTTTCCCATTACATACTCCTGACTCAGCCTAACTAGGCTCCTCACCATGCTTTGAGTAAACCCTGTGATCTTGCCTCTAAGCCCTTGTATTCCACTGGTTTTGCCTTTCTCTCCAACTCCACATAATCTAAATCCAGCCTATTTTTCAAGGCCCAGGCCATTGCCCTCACCCCAAAGCGTCTTCTCCCCATGTACTTAGAACACACTTCTCAAACCTCTTTTATTGCCCCAATCACACCTGGCTTTATTCAAGAGTTATATTTATGTGCCCTATACCCTCTATGTGAATGGATTGGGAAACAGAAATAGGTAAGGTCTTCCACTAAGCATCATTTCTACCCAATTTTATTTAGTGCTGGCTGAACTTACAAATCATATCTGAGAGAAAGAAAAGAAGCCTATGGCATTCAGAAGCTTCCCTGGTACTATCAGCTTGGCCCTGGTGTTGCTATAAGCTGATCTGGCACTCACTTTTAGGTCTTGGTGTTTTCCTGTTAAACAAGCAATTTCAGGGCACCAACATCAGATAGGCCATTATGTGTCCACAGTAGATCAAGACAAAAAAAAAATGACTACTCAGTAACCTGCTTGAATAGATAAAACATGAACACTGTCCCAGCCAAATATCAAACAGCCCCCACTCCTGGATAATAAGTGACTGTTGCTTCTTTACCATTTACAGTTGCAGTCTTTGTCTAGTCTGCCCTCCCTTTTCAGCAGTTCTCAACCTGTGGGTCGCGACCCCTTTGGGGGTCGAACGACCCTTTCACAGGGGTCACCTAAATACATCCTGCATATAAGATATTTACATTACGATTCATAACAGTAGCAAAATTACAGTTATGAAGTAGCAACGAAAACAATTTTATGGTTGGGGGTCACCACAACATGAGGAACTGTATTAAAGGGTCATGGCATTAAGAAGGTTGAGAACCCCTGCTTTAGATAAACTTTCCCCACTTCCTGACAGCATCGCAAAGCCCCACATCCTTAAACCTTCCTCTAAGTCAGCAGTTGCCAACCAGTGGTCTGTGGACCGGACCACTGGTTGTCTGCAAGGTCTGAAAGGTTGGCGACCACTGGTTTAAGGAAACCTTTGGAGCAGCAATCGCCAACCGGTGGTCCGCGGACCACTGGTGGTCCAAAAGGTTGGCAACCGCTGCTCTAAATCACCTGCTACAAGCCCAAATCCAATAATAATGCTTTTCAAGCACTCTCTTACTGAGATACTGCATGCTTCTCCATGGCATGCCTTCTCCCTGGCCACAAGTACTAAACCCAACTTGTCAACTACAGGGGTATTCCTGTTGCTCGGTGGCTGGAGGACAAACTACGAACTTCTTGAATAAATGTGTAGTATTTACTTTATGCTTGGGGCCCTACAGGGCATGCTCTGGTCTTACACACTGTAAACATTATTCAACTGATCTGGATGTCTTACACTGTGCCTGTTGGCCTACACTGCATTCTCAAGACTCAGCCCAGTCACTCTTAGGACTAAAAACAGTTATTTTATTTCATTATTTTTAGTGTTCTTGATTTCACCGTTTGAGCATAGAAAATGGCAGTTAGGGTGACTGATCAAAGTGCTCTACACATTTAGGTCTGGTGTTTTGCCAAGGTTCAGTGGGCACAACTCACTTGAGAAGAACATGGCAGCAAAAGAGTCTGAACTATTCTAGAGAAACAGGGCTACTGGGAAAGGGCTGGTAAGGAATCCTATTTATAAGCATTCAAAGTGAAACACTCATTGGAAAACATGGTCAAGCAGGGTCAGCAGAAGAGATGCCAGGTATGACATTATTGGGGGAGCTCCAAGTGGAGGTGGTGGATAGGACACCCCCTGAAGCCGACTCTAACACAGAAGCAGTATACTGTCATCTTGGAGGGCTTCAACAACCCTGTCACCCATTCAAAGACTTAATCAGGTAACACTGGGACAACTGAAAAGTTCCTGACCTAGTGTGCTGACATTTCATGTTCCACAGATACATAAGGTAAAAGAAGGGGAATTGCTACTCTGGCCAAAGAAGAAATTGGTTGGTGAAATGAAAGGAGAATCACAGGAAAAAGAGAGTAGGCCAACTTAGTATTTGTGACAACAAAGTAGAGTTTGTATGGCATAGGCTCTAGGAAGTTCTGAAAACAGACACACAGTTCCATGGCATGAGACTCTCTCTAAAAGGAAAGCTCTTTAAATACATTTGTTTGGGCATTCCAAAAATTGTCAAGCAGGTAGGAAAGGCAAAGGGAAGAAGCAGATGTGCAGGGAGTTCTTCTAAAAGAATAGAGTCAGCAGGAGGGCACCACATCTGAGTCTCCATCAACCAGACTCACACTGTTTGCCCCACTCTGGTGATTCCCCGAAATCCTGCCCCACCACCCAAGCCATTTCAAGTGGTTTTTCCATGCAAATGGCCTCTCTTGCCTCATGCTTCTGACTTTCCTAAAATCTTTCATCAAGCAGCATCTGACCCCTACATAGCCTGTAACTCTTGCTAAGTGTCTCCAGGACCAGCACTAGCAGCAGCCAGCCTTGGTTCGCAGCTTGGCCTCTCCTGGGCACCTCCAAGCCCAGCACAAGTAGCAGTCATCTGCAGATCACTCTGTAGCTTGTGCTTGGTGGCCCCAGGCAGGAGACAAGCAGTGGCTGATCTTGCACCTCCTGGGAGGCTCCTGGTAGACAGCTTCAGACCATATAACAACCTTTCCAACTCCATGAGCAACACACTCAAGAGGCAGGCTAGGTGAGCACCAAAGCCCTACTGAAGCAAGTCCTGTTCTACAGAGTCAATCCCAACAGCAGCTCCTCTGCTATAGTCACAGCTGGTCCTCAAAGCCAATTGGTCTGGGGGGTCAATTCCTCCCAGAGATGCCAATAGCAATCAAGGACAGTGCACACAGCCCACAAAGGGGCACACCTCAAGTGCCCAGTTCAGGTGACTGGGAGGCTGTGCCACTGGGCCCTACAGGACACCTACTACAGAAGGCAACTTTGCCAAGTCTGGGAGATGTAGCATCTGTACCTGATACATAGAAACAAGCACAGGAAAGCAGCCAAAATGCAGAGACAACAAAACAGGTCCCAAGTGAAAGAACAGGAGAAATCTCCAAAGAAAGAAAGAACTAAGTGAAACGGAGGCAAGCAAACTACCAGATACAGAGTTCAAAACAATAGATATAAGAATGTTCAAGGAACTTAGTGAGAGCTTCAAGGAATTTTAGTGAGAACTTCAACAGCATGAAAAAGGACACAGAAACCATAACAACAAAAAAACAACAGTCAAAAATGAAGAATAATTTACATGAAATCAGTAGAGTAGATGAAGCCAAGAATCAAATCAGTGATTTGAAATATAAGGAAGCAAAAATACACAATCAGAACAGCAAAAAGGGAAAAATAATTAAAAAATGAAGATAGTGTAAGGAGCCTCTGGGATAACTTCAAGCATACTAATATTCACATCATGAGGGTACTGGAAGAAGGGAGAGAGCAAGAAATTGAAAACCTATGTGAAAAAATATCTGAAAACTTCCCTAACCTGGTGAAGGAAACAGACATACAAGTCCAGGAAATGCAGAGAGTCCCAAACAATATGAACCCAAAGAGGCCCACACCAAGACACATCATTATTAAAATGCTAAAGGTTAAAGACAAAGAGAGAATCTTAAAAGCAGCAAGAGAAAAGCATTTAGTTACCTATAAGGGAGTTCTCACCATAAAAATGTCAGCTGATTTCTCAACAGAAACTTTGTAGGCAAGAAATGACCAAAAGCAAGGACTTACAACCAAGATTACTCTACTCACAAAGTTACCATTTAGTATCAAAGGACACATAAAGAGCTTCCCAGACAAGAAGGAAGTTCATCACCACCAAACCAGTATTACATGAGATATTAAAGGGTCTTCTTTAAAAAGATGAAGAAGGAGAAGGAGGAGGACAAGGAGGAGAAAGATAAAAATATGAACAATAAAATGGCAATAAACACATATCAATCAACAATTAAACCTCAAAAATAAAATAAATGAACAAGCAGAACAGAAACAGATTCATAGATACAGAGAACATTTTGACAGTTGCCAGATGGGAGGGAGGGTTGAGGGGTTGGGTGAAAAAGGTGAAGGAATTAAGAAGTAGAAATTGGTTGTTACAGATTAGTCATGGGGATGTAAAGTACAGCATAGGGAGTACAGTCAATAATATTCTAATGACTATGTATGGTGTAAGATGGGTACAAGATTTATCAGGATGTATATGTCTAATCACTGGGGTATACACCTGAAACTAATAAATAGTATATGGCATCCATAACTGAAAAATAAAATATGATTAAAAGTAATAAAATTAAAAAAATAAAAGAAGAAAGATGAACAGAAAGACACAAAAGCAATCAGCAAGAAAGAGTAGCAAGACTTGGAAGAACCACATGAGGAGGCCAAGGTCCAAAATAAATTAGGATCTACAAAAAGGGTAGCACAAGGGTATTTTTAGAGCAAATAGCAACTTGCCTGATAATAAAATGTAATGCTAAGTGAGCAGAATTTTTTAACCTTTATTTGCTTCCATATTCTCTATCAAAGGGAGTAAATTTTGTGTTAAATGGAAGAGAATTAATAATCCTAATGGAAAAAAAATAAAATGAAGTCCAAGATGTGTGAAGAGAATAAATTCAAGTCTATTCACTAAATAATTTCTACCAAGAAGATTGAGAACACTTACAAATAAGGTCAAATGAACTAAAAAAAATTTAAGAAATTATATCAATGAAAAGAGAAATCTTGAAAGAATAGAGATAGATAACTACTGTTCCAGTTTGCAAAAATGTAGAAAGTGAAGGGTGGACTTTTCAACTACAGAGAAGTGAGTAGGTTAGATTCTAAAATGGATTTTTCCATTTTATGATGGAGTGGATGTAGGAGGGAAAAAAAGGTATACTTTTCCTTATTAGAAAAGAAATGCATACCTATGGGAAATTGAGAAAGTACAAAAAAGTGTAAAGGATAACAACCACCCATATTTCATCCAGAAATAACCACTGTTAAAATGTTGACCTATTTCTTTCTGGTAAATACATAGTGAGTACATCTTTACTTTTTACGTATAGCATATAATTTTCCCCTATCATTTAAAACTCATTCATATAATTTACTGGATTCATAATAGTCCACACATGCATGCAAAATAATTTATGTAGCCATAAAGAATATAATAATAACAACAGTAAAAAGGTAATGGCTTACAAATGCTAATAAGGGAAGCCATAATCCCTAGAAGCCAGCATTCATTAATGCACTCTATTTACTCATTCTTTCATTCATTAGTAAATATTTATTGTCTACTATGTGCAGCCATGGTCTAAAACTGGAGATACAGCAGTGAACAAAACAAAAATCCCTGGCAACGTAGAACTTCCTTTGTAAGTAAGAAAAGAGATATCAAACAAGATAGTGATAAATACTAAGGAGAAAAGAAATAAGCAGGCTAAGGAGATAGTACATGTTGGGGGTAGATTTTAGGTCAAGTGGCCAGAGAAGGCTCAGGAGATATCATTCAAGTGAAGGCCTAATAAAAGATGGAGGAAAGGCAGATGGATATTTTAAAAAAATAGCATTTCAGGCCAAGGGAAAACAGCAAATGCAAATTCCCTGAAGTGGGAGCATGCCTGGCATGTTAAAGAACAGCAAGGAGGAGGCCAGTGTGGTCAAAGCAAAGTGAGACAGCAGGAAACATAGAAAGAAATGGCGAAGAGGATTAAGTAGGGCCTTTTAGGTCATGTACAGATTTTGTCTTTTCATCTGAGTGAGCCAGAAGCCACTGCAGGGTATTGTGGAGGAGAGAGACTTACGCTTTGAGAGGATCAATATGGCTGCCTTGTTGAGGCCGGACTGAAGAGGGAAGGGAGGAAGCAGGCAGATCAAAGTCTAAAGCGGACAGTAATGTGGAGTAAAATAATCAAATGATCAACTGGTGGAATAACTAACTCTTCACAAAAGGTGCAATCCTAATAGCAGTTTCAAATGACTGATACATTAAGAAAATAATTGCGTGATCTATCAAAAAGACATGCTGATCATAATTAAGGGTGAAATTGTGAAAAAAATATAATGAGGTAGTGAGAGAAATTTGAACACCGACTGGATATTTAATAACAGTATGGAATTATTGATTTTTATGTGTGATAATGGTACTGTGGCTATGTTTCAAAAAGAATTTGTATTTTTAGAGATGTATGCTATATCCTTTAGTACTTAAGGATAAAATAATCCAATGTCTGGGATTTGCTTTAAAATAATCGAGTGTATGAGGGAAAAGTAGGTGGAGATGCCCATGACACAAAATGATAGTTGTTGAAGCAGGGTAATGCGGATTCATTTTACTACTCACTCTACTTTTGCTTAGGTTTGAAAATATCCCAAACAAAAGATTTTTTTAAAAATCAAGAATGGCATATAGCTGAGAGAGATGGCAAATAAATACACTGAATGGAAAAATGAATGCTCTGAAATAACTTCAAGAGGCCACAATTATAGACCAAATTTAAACAGGTAAAATGCAACAGGGAAGACTATCAAGTATATATTTGGTTCCAAAACATCAAGTAAACAGTACAAAAAAACCAAAAATCTATTTTTTAAAAAAACTTAGGATTCTAATATACAGTAAGATCAGCAAGTAAAAATGCCAAAAGTCTAAAGCAATCCCCCAGGATGCATTACGTATAGGATTTTAAAAAGAGGCAATAGGCTGCTCTTCCATGAGCTAATTGGTTTACACATGCTGTTATTTACTTTCTAAGAAGCTATGTTGAGATACTTGCAACTATGTCATCATATATGTCACATGAGGAGTGGAAGAGGGAGCTTGAGATGTCAAAGTAAGAAAACAGACTGAAGAAGGGGACATGATACTAGTCCTCAATTTCCTGAACTCACCATCTTTCCCCTCAAATCTACCTTTCCTTCATTCCTGTTTTGGTGAAGGGCATCACCATCTATTTATTCACCTAAACCAGTGGTCCTCAAACTTGGCTGCACATTAGAATCTCCTGGGAATCTTTTTAAAATCCTGATTTCTGGGCCTCATCCTCCGGAAATTCTGTTTCTTTGTTACTAATGTTGTGGCTCCACCCAATAACAAAGAAACAGAATTTCCGGAGGATGAGGCCCAGAAATCAGGATTTTAAAAAGACGCCCAGGTAATTCTAATGTGCAGCCAAGGTTGAGAACCACTGACCTGAACAATGACCTGAGAATAATCCAAGATGCCTCCTTCTCCCTCACCTTCCACTCCTATTTAAAAATGTCTCTTAAAATTGTTCTCCTACCCACTGCGGATCGCCTCCCCTGTTCTACTTACTCCTCTTCCTCTCGTACCCCTATTTCCCTTTGGCAATCACTCTCAACTTCAGAGTAGTTAATCAGCATATTCTTCCCACCCAAACACTGCACATAACTGAATTCAAGCCATCAAAAAGGGTGGATATGTTAGTTGGAACTCCTGGAGAGTAAGAGTGAGGTGGGACTGAAGGAAGAACTTAAAAGAGAAGACACACTCTTTCCCTGAATAGACAGGGTGCTGTCTGGAACGGTGTAAACCATTGTTGCTATCCTGAGAGAACAGTCAGGGAATAGAACCAACTTGAGAAGGAGCCCAGAAGCAAAAAGGACACAGAAAAATCAGAGCTGGAGCCCTGATGAGATTGTGAATCTCTGGATCAAACAACACGGGAGGCCAGTTCTAACACAGTCTTCTCATTTGCAAGACAATAAATTCCCTTTCTGTTTTAAGAGGACAACTGAACTTTCTGTCCGCTGTCATGAGTCTCCTAACTGACCAGCTTAATGAAGCTCATGATATCTCCACTGGAATCCTGCAACAATCCTCCCCCTGAAGAAATCCTCGCAATGCAGCCTCTATGCTGCTGCCAGAGCATCTTTTCCAAAACCAGACTAGATGTCTCCTACTTAGTAGCAAACTTACAATGGCCTCCTCTACCTTTAGAGTAAAATATAAACTCCTAAGGTACGGCAGAAAAAAAATCTTCAGTTTGGCCCTTCCAATTTCTCTGTCTCATCTCTTACAATTCTAAAGCTATTTCAAGGTTCTGGATTTTTTTTTCTCATGTTCCCTCCGATTGGAATGCCCTTCTTACTCGGGATGATAAAAACACTTTAAGAGATCCCACTTCAATCAGACAAAGAATGCAAAGTTGATTTAATATCCAAAAATAAATCATGTAATACATTATATCAACAGAATGGACAAAAACCCCACAATCATCTCAATTGACCTAGAAAAAGCATTTACATAATTCAACATCCCTTCATAATAAAAACACTCAACAAACTAGAAATAGAAGGGAACTTCCCCAATCCGATAAAGGGCATCTACAAAAAACCCACAGCACTTCTATTCAACATTATACTAGAGGTTCTAGCCTGGGCAGTTAAGCAAGAGAAAGAAATAAAAGGCATGCAGATTGGAAAGAAAAGTAAAACTATCTCTATTTGCAGATGACACGATTGTGTTTTAGAGCCAATAATTCAGCAAGGTTGCAGGACACAGTATTAATACACAAAAATGAATTGTATTTCTATACACTAGCAAACAATCTAAAATAAAATTAATTCAATTTATAATAACATAAAAAGGAATACTTAGAAATATATTTAACAAAATAAGATTTAAACACTGAAAATTACAAACTTCTTTGAAAGCAATTAAAGACTTCAATAAAAAGAAGTTTTTGCCCTAACCGGTTTGGCTTAGTGGATAGAGAGTCGGCCTGCAGACTCAAGGGTCCCAGGTTCGATTCCGGTCTGGGGCATGTGCCTTGGTTGCGGGCACATCCCTAGTGGGGAGTGTGCAGGAGGCAGCTGATCGATGTTTCTCTCTCATTGATGTTTCTAGCTCTCTATCCCTCTCCCTTCCTCTCTGTAAAAAATCAATAAAATATTTTTTTTTAAAGAAATTTTTGCTCACAGATGGAAAGCCTTGATATTGTTAAGATGGCAGTACTCTCCAAATTGATCTATAGATTCAACACAATCTATTAAAATCCCAGTTGGATTTTTCTTTTTCTTCTCTTTTTTTTTTTGTAAAAATTGACAAGCTGATTCTAAATTTTATATGGAAATGATGGGTCATAGGACTCAGAAATCAATCTTGAAAGAGAACAAAGTTGAATTCACAATCTCAAAACTTACTACAAAGTTACAGTAATTAAGACTGCGGTACTGGCAAATATACACACACACACACACATACACACACATATACATTTACAGAGTGAGGAAAAAAGTAGGTGTACAGTTTTAAGTATGTGAAACAGAGTTTATTCTTGTACTAGAGGTCCAGTACACAAAATTCATGTGCAGGTATGGTCCTTAGGCCTGGCCTGCGATCAGTGCCATCTTCCCCGCCTGCCCACAGCTGCCCTGCCCCCCCCGCCCCTCCCCCACTGCCACCCATCCCGGTTCCCCGTTTGCCATCACGTGATTGGTGCCTGACGGCAGGGGAAGGGACCAAGAAGTTGGCTGTTCCCACCCACTTGCCGGCCCTGCCCCCACTGCGGGTCGCCCTCTGTGTGTGGGGCAGCCTGCTGTGCTGGGGCCTTGGCCTGGCGCCACCGGTGTCCCCCGCCACCCAACCCCAGTACCCTGTTCGCCATCAGGCAATTGGAGCCTGCTGACAGGGGAAAGGGCCCAAGAGGTGGTAACTGAGACCCATAGTGACTGGTCCAGCTGTCATTCTGGTCATTCCACCAGGAGGGTCAATTTGCATATTACCCTTTTATTATATAGGATTATTTATTAATTATTGTATATTTTCTATACAAAAAACTGTAAACCTACTTTTCCACACTCTGTATATATCAATATATGTATATCAATGGAACAGAACTGAGATTCCAGGAATAAACTCTCTCATTTATATTCAACTGAATTTTGACAAGGGTGTCAAAGCAATTCAGTGTAAAAAGAATAGCTTTTCGCTACCTAGGAATAAACTTAACTAAAGAGGTAAAAGACCTCTACTCAGAAAACTACAGGACGTTGAAAAAAGAGATAGAGGAAGACATAAACAGATGGAAGAACATACCGTGTTCATGGATTGGTAGAATCAACATCATTAAAATGTCCATACTACCCAAAGCAATCTATAAATTCAATGCACTTCCCATTAAAATACCAATGGCATACTTCAGAGATCTAGAACGAACTCTCCAAAAATTCATCTGGAATAAAAAAAGACCCCGAATAGCTGCAGCAATCCTGAAAAAGAACAAAGTAGGTGGGATCTCAATACCAGATATCAAGTTGTATTACAAAGCCACTGTTCTCAAAACTGCCTGGTACTGGCACAAGAATAGGCATATAGATCAATGGAATAGAATAGAGAGCCCAGAAATCGGCCCGAACCAATATGCTCAATTAATATTTGACAAAGGAGGCAAGAACATACGATGGAGCCCAGACAGTCTCTTCAATAAATGGTGTTGGGAAAATTGGACAGATATATGCAAGAAAATGAAACTAGACCACCAACTTACACCATACACAAAAATAAACTCAAAATGGATAAAGGACTTAAATGTACGACAGGAAACCATAAAAATTCTAGAAGAATCCAAAGGCAACAAAATCTCAGACATATGCCGAAGCAATTTCTTCACTGATACAGCTCCTAGGGCACTTGAAACTAAAGAAAAAATGAACAAATGGGACTACATCAAAATAAAAAGCTTCTGCACAGCAAAAGAAACCATCAACAAAACAACGAGAAAACCCACTGTGTGGGAAAACATATTTGCCAATGTCATATCTGATAAGGGCCTAATCTCCAAAATTTATAGGGAACTCATACAACTTAACAAAAGGAAGATCAACAATCCAATCAGAAAATGGGCAAAGGACCTAAATAGACACCTTTCAAAAGAGGACATTCAGAAAGCCAAGAGACATATGAAAACATGCTCAAAGTCACTAATCATTCGAGAGATGCAAATCAAAACAACAATGAGGTACCATCTCACACCTGTCAGACTGGCTATCATCAACAAATCAACAAACGACAAGTGCTGGAGAGGATGTGGAGAAAAAGGAACACTTGTGCACTGCTGGTGGGAATGCAGACTGGTGCAGCCACTATGGAAGACAGTATGGAGTTTCCTTAAAAAACTGAAAATGGAACTCCCATTTGACCCTGTGATCCCACTTCTAGGAATATATCCCAAGAAACCAGAAACACCAATCAGAAAGGATATATGCACCCCTATGTTCATAGCAGCACAATTCACCATAGCTAAGATCTGGAAACAGCCTAAGTGCCCATCAGTAGATGAATGGATTAGAAAACTGTGGTACATCTACACGATGGAATACTATGCTGCTCTAAAAAGGAAGGAACTCTTACCATTTGCAACGTCATGGATGGAACTGGAGACCATTATGCTGAGTGAAATAAGCCAGTCAATGAAGGAAAAATACCACATGATCTCACTAATTCATGGATAATAGAGACCATTCTAAACTTTTGAACAATAATAGATACAGAGGCAGAGCTGCCTCAAACAGATTGTCAAACTGCAGCGGGAAGGCCGGGGAGGGTTGGGGGGCAGGAGGTAGGGGGGTAAGAGATCAACTAAAGGACTTGTATGCATGCATATAAGCATAACCAATGGACATAAGACACTGGGGGATAGGGGAGGCTAGGGGACTGTCTAGGGCAGGGGGAAAAAATGGACACATATGTAATACCCTTTGTAATACTTCAAGCAAAAAAAATAAAATAAAATAAATAAAAAATAAAAAAAATAAAAAGAATAGCTTTTCAACAAATGGTGCTGGGACAACTAACTGCATATCCACATGAAACTGGACTTCTACTTAACATTGTATACAAAAATTAACTCAAAATGGATTAAGTACTAAATGTAAGTGCAAATACTATAAAACTTGAAAACATAGGCATAAATCTTCGTGATCTTGGATTTGGCAATGATTATTTAAATATGAACCAAAAGAAGATGCAACAAAAGAAAAAAATAAACTGGACTGCATCAAAATTAAAAATGTTTTTCCCTAAAAGTACACCATCAAGAAAATGAAAGCAACCCACTCAATGGGAAAAAATAATTGCTAATCATGTATCTGATAGTGGACTTGTATCTAGTATAAAAAGAACTCTTAAAACTCAATAATAAAAGGTAACTCAATTTAAAAATGGGCAAAAGATCTGAATAGAATTTTCTCCAAAAATATACAAATAGCCAATAAACACATGGAAACGGCTCAATATCAGAGAAATGCAAATAAAACCACAAGGAGATACCACTTCTCACCCACTAAGATGACTATCACCAAAAGGGCAAACAATAGCAAGTGTAGGCAAGATGTGGAGAAACTGGAACCCTCATACATTGCTGGTGGGAATATACAACAGTGCAGCCACTTTGGAAAATAGTCTAGCAGTTCTTCAAACAGAGAGTAATAAATCACATGACCCTGAAATTCCAGTTAGTTCCAGCCACACTAAAATGTTCGCATTTGATTCCCAAGAGAAATGAAAACATATATGTACACAAAAATCAACAGCAGCATTATTCATAATAAAAAAAATATAAACAACCCAGTGTCCAGCAACTGATGATAAAATGATTTAAAAATGTGGTATATCCACACAAAGAAATATTACTTAGCCATAAAAAGAAATGAAGTACTCATACATGCTACAACATGTTTGAACCATAAAAACATTATGCTAAGTGAAAGAAGTCAGTCACAAAAGATCTATATGAAATGTCCAGAATAGAAAAATTGATAGGTACAGAAAGTAGATTAGTGGTTGCTCTAGGGCTGAAGGGGGGCATGTTAGAGGGTAATGACTAAAGATTATGGGATTTTTTGGGGGGGGGGATGAAATGTTCTAAAATTAATGGTGATGATGGCTGCATAACTCTGAATGTATTAAAAACCACTAAATTGTACACTTAAATGGGTGAATTGTATGGTATGTGAATTATATCTCAAAAAAAGCTGTTAGGTGTCACCCCAATGAATTTAATTAAAATAAAATGAAAAAATAACCAATGTCACCCCAGTAAAGTTAAGAAATTTTTAAAGCTGTTAGAAAAACACACATACCATACTCTACTCCGACAGCTTTGTTGTCCCCCTCCCCCCAAAGCACCTGACCAATCTAACCATATATCTCCCTGTTTCCTGCAAGGACTTGAGACCTGTAACTGATACTTTTTGCACTTAGTTGTTGTCTGTTTTCCTCTACTAAGCTGTGGGTTCCTCAGGCAGAGATATGGCTTATTTTTTCCTGGAATTCACTGCTGGAGGCTAATTCCAGCATGTCATAAATGCAAGACGTTTCATCAAAAAGTTGGTGAAGCCCTAGCTGGTTCGACTCAGTGGATAGAGCATCAGCTTGCGGACTGAAGGATCCCAGGTTCGATTCTGGTCAGGGGCACATGCCTGGGTTGCGGGCTTGATCCCCAGTAGGGGACGTGCAGGAGGCAGCCGATCAATGATTCTCTCTCATCATTAATGTTTCTATCTCTCTTTCCCTCTCCCTTCCTCTCTAAAATCAATAAAGATATATATATATAATTTTTTTTTAAAAAAAAGTTGTTGAACCTTGAGGCTTCAGCAGGGCTAAAGATACATATTATTGCCTGCTGGAATAGCTGAAAGCATTTCCTCAAATCTAAACATCTGCATATATTACTGCCTGCTGCCTGACAGCCGAGGGCAGTTCCCCCGACCTGCCTGCTGTATACCAAATCTTACCTTTGATATGTATATCTGCTTTGCTTTAGGGCAATTTGTGTTAATAAAAAGCTAGGGGTCCAGAGATTTGGAGAACTTGGTTACTGAAGCCAGGTCTCCTCTGGCTCCCCAAAATGCCTTCCAAATTTATATTTCATGTCTAGTCTCTTTATTAATTTACGCGCAGCCCCTTCTCCAGATTCCTGAACCCTTCTAGATGTTGAGAAAGACCCTGGCAATTTACAGTAACTAGTAACTGTACACTGTGTGTATTCTATGTGAAAGGGTACATCACAAATATTTGCTAAAAGACTATCTTAATAGTTGTCATGTGGAAAAGGGACTGTGCTTTTTTTCACATATTCCAATGGGTAGAAATGGAAGCTACAATGACACAAATTTCAAGAATTTTCAAATAAACGAGACTGCCCCTTTCTTGAAAGCAGGATTCCTAGGTTCTGTGAATTCTCTGAATTGATACATAAATTCTGAATGTATACATAAAAAGTACATGCATTTTTCTAGGGAGAAAATCCATAACTTTCATCCAATTCTCAAAGGGATATGTAACCCAAAAATGGTCAGGAGTCGCTGTTTTTAAAATGTCAGTGTACAAGGGCAAGGGTTTTAGCAAATTCTAGTTACCAGAATATATCATTTAAGATTAGTTTTTGCCTAGATTATACTACTTCAGTAACTAATGCAAAAAGTGAGTTCACAATTAGATAGCTTCATAATCTTAAATTATTTGTTTAAAAATATCTATTAATGTTATTTTAGCCAGGTGCTAAAGAAATAGGGTAAACAAGACAAGGTCCCTGCTCTCAAGGATCTTACAATCTAGAAAGTAGAAACAAACAAACAAAAAATGAGTAAACAAGAAAATTTCATATCATATAGTCACCCCTGCAATAAAGAATATAAAAGCCTGGCCAGTATGGCTCAGTGATTAAGTGTCGACCCATGAATGAGGAGGTCACCGTTTGATACATGGTAAGAGTATATGCCCAGGCTGCAGGCTTGATTCCTAGTTAGTGCAAAGATTCTAACAGGAGAGCATTGAATACCAGCACTTGAGTTCTCAAGGGAAAGAGCCATGTCTAATCTCTACTCTACACTCTACAACATTCAGAGGAGTGTCTCCCACTCACATTCAATACAACTTATTAAAGATAACTCAGCATAATGGGAATTCAACTCCATAAAATGCTGTTGAAGAAAAATCTTTATTGCTCAAGATGATCATGAATTTGCTTTCCTTCATGGTAGACAGTGTCATTAGACAAGTGAGTAAACCCTTCAGGATTCTGTAATAAAGAAAAAAGTAAGAACAAATATGTAAAATATTTTTTTAGGAGTCTCGGGCAAATTGTTTTGCAGGTACAAAGATTATCAAGCAAATTCTATCAACAGAATTCTGGGTTTGATATGTCCTCCACCCCTAGAGCCTAGTTCTCTGTATTTGTAGTATTTATAATCTACGATGATGTACAAGGGGGTGGGACTACAGCCAGTGAGCACCAATGAGAGGGAAATGGGTTTCAGTGTAAAGGGAGCTGTCCAATAACCAACAGGCTGAGAATTAGTGGAAGTGTTTGGAGACCATAACACCATGCCTTAAGGATGTTGCAGAGATAATGTACAGGAGACAGTTACAGTAGCACCTCATCACCTGTTCTCCTTCCCTCTCCCAGCCTTAGGCATTCACCTTTACACTCATTCATCATGTAAAAGCCCCGGAATGCAACCAACAAGATGGATTTTTAAACATGAGGTCATTGACATCATGTCAATAACAAGGGAATCAACAAATTACTTAAGAAAAGGGACCTTAATGATTTGTGCACTTCAGAAACCAACACTTGGATTAAAATCAAGTCACAAGCATACCTTGCTTTATGGACCTTTCCAGGTGTTTCTTTTTCTTTTTTTTTTAAACAAGCTGAAAGCAAGACCCTCCACCAGCAAAAAGATCACGACTGGCTGTACTGCGATCCTCGCTTTTTTAGGGGGGTCCGGAAGCGGACCCGCAGTATTTACAAGGTATGCCTGTATATTTTACAAGGCGCGCGCGCACACACACACCCCAACATCAAATTAAAACCACACCAGGAATTAAGGTTAGCAACACCAATTCCAACGGACTTTATTACACACAAAAGCACAATAGAAAGCACACGGAAACCTACAGAGGGATCCCAAGTGGGAGCCCTCCTGACCCAAAGCAGCTGCCTGAGATGAGCTAAGCCAGGGAGGGGAAGGGGCTGCGAGTAGCGGGGTGCCGGCCACTGGGAGCGCAGAGTCCGGCATGAGCGCGCCGTCCGGGCCCGGGAGCGTCAGGAGGCACAGGGCGCAGGGGAGTCGGGCCCTGCCCACTGCAGCCAAGGGAACTGTGGGGCTTGGCACCTCCCAAACGCCGCCAGCGCTGCCTTCTCCAGCCGGCTGGGCGGCTTTGAAGGTGGGGACCGGCGACTCGGGCCTCACCCCATCCCTACAGGGAGCGGGGATGCCGGGCGCTCCTGGGGAGCTGGCCCGCGCTCACCTCCGGGCGCCGGCGCCGGCTCCTCTCGCTTTCCGCGGGACAGGAAGGCCTTGGGCAGCAGCAGCGACACGGCCAGGACGACCCCCGAGGCCAGGGCCACCCTCTGCACCGTGGAGTACGCCATGGCCGCTCGCCCTCGCCGCAGGTGCCGACGCGAACCGGAAGCGGAATCGCAGCGCTGGCGGCCTCCTCGGACCGAACCGCGGGCTGCACCGACGGCGACGCGCGAGGGACAAGTGCGCTCGGCGCCCGCACCTCCCACTCCTCGGTGCCGGGCTGACCTGCTCCTCCCGCGAGGTTTCACTGTAAACCGTACCGCGCACTCCCAGCAAATGAGGAACTCCTCCTGCCCCTACCTCCCTGCCTGCACCTGTGCATCCTGCCCTGTGTGTCCTGCTGCCGACATAACCCACACTGCGCGCCCTCCTCTCCATCCCCGCTGACCACCATTGCTCTCTACCCACCCCAGACCACACCAGCCAGTTCCTGTTACTTCAACAAACTGACAATCTTCCAGCCCCCCACCCCAGGCCCCTCGCATCCATTCTCCATCTGCGGCCAAAGCAGGGGAATACTAAAATGCAGGTCCAGTGATCTCTCTCCTCAGATTAAAATGTCTCAGCAACTCCTCTTTCTCCTCAGAACAACTGTCAAACTCCTTCCCAAGACCCCAAGGCCCGCAGATCTTGTCTTACCAGAGTTCCTTCAAACTAGATCATTTGCTGTATCCCGGCACATTCCTTACTTTGCTTGCCCGGTTCCCTCTGCACCCCTTAAAAAACTCCAAAGAACAGCTGAAAAATAATACCCTCACGGAACGTTTCTAGTCAGCCTCTCCTTCGTCTGTATCCCCACAGTTCTTCCTGACTGTCTGCATTGATCTATTTAATAAACATTCTTTTATTTCTTACTGTGTCTCAAACCCTGAAGTGGCACCACAGGGGCTGATGAGGAGGACCTGTTCCGTAATGGGGCAGATAGGCCCCTCAACAAGAAAATGCAGGGAATATTTTGGAAGCTGTACATTAAAGTGAAGTCCTTCAGAGAGAAAGCCTCTAAGAAGCAAACTAATGTGCCCCTCAGGACCTAAAAAGTCCTAGGAATTGGAGGCACCGAGTTCCTTTAAAGGCTGAGATGTGGACTGGGGCTGAATAAAGAAGGATTGGTTGAAAGTCTGGTTAAGAATCAATCAATAATATGTAATACCCTTTGTAATACTGTAAGAATAAAAAAAAAGAAAAAAAAATCAATCAATAATCTCCAAATCTTATTCCTCAATTATTACAGCTGGGTGGTTGCCCCTACTGGTGTTGTTCAGGCATCATCATCATTGATATTGCCAACATCATTAAATGTTATTGAGTACTTACTATGATCCAACTGTTTTACATATCAAAACAATTGATTCTTCTAACAAGGTTATGGAGTAAGCAATATCCATTTTACAGATGAGAGAACCAGAGAACAGAAAACTTAAGTAACTTGACAAACAATTATGCGGTATAAATTGGAAGCGATTATTTAAACTCAGCTGTACTGACTTTAAAACTTGCCCTCTTAATGACCAGTTTTATACTTTCTGGAACCAGAGAAGCTCTGGACTCACGGACAACATGTGCAGCTTAGGGAAGTAGTGACTGATGGGATATGACTTCTAAGAGGAATCTAGGATGACCCCCCAAGATTCTGGTGCGGGTGACTGACTGGTTAAACACTAATTCCATATTGTAAGATTTTGAGAACAGAAGAATCAAGGTTGTGAGGAAGATGATGAGTTCAGATTTTGACTAGTTGAGTTTGAGTTTCCATGAAATATGCAACTGGGGCTAGCCAGTTGGATATATGGGTCTGAAGCTCAGAAGAGATGTTTGGGCTGGAAAACAAACATGGGAGTCCTTTGCCCATCAATAGTAATGAAGTTTGGGAGGAGATAATATTAGCAAGAGTGCTCATGAAAAATGATAAGAGGCCTCAGTGGAAACCTATGTTACATCATTATGTTGAAGTTCCCAAGTATGAGGACAGAAACATGACAGAAAAGAAGATAGTGACCAGGTGTTAAAATCGCAAATGGATGAGGAGTCACTGGAAGGTTGGAAGGTACAGGAACAGGCGAGCTAATATTCCGGAGTCCAAGCTCTGGACCCTACTCTGCTTGAAGCTTTCAGTGACCACTTCCTGGCTGCCATATGAAGTCCCAGCTCATTGGGGTTCCCTTTGAGGATCTGCATATGTATCCTCTTGCCTCAAATCATGCTCTCCTCCTGGACCAGCAGGAGCTCTGCTTATTTCTCTCTCACCTGGTTCCCTTCCGCGTGTGTGTGTGTGTGTGTGTGTGTGTGTGTGTTAATATATTATTATTGATTTCAGAGAGGAAGGGAGAGGGAGAGGGAGAGATAGAAACATAATTTGGGTAAAGAACATTGTCTTCCATAATGGGAGTGGGCCTTACCCAACCAGTTGAAGACCTGACTAGACCAAAAGACTGATGTCCCTGAGGAAGAGAGAATTTTGCAGCAGGAGATCTTCGGACTTGAACTGTGGCTTGGACTCTTCCTGGGTCTCTAGCCTGCCAGCCCACCCTGAAGATTTTAGACTTGCCCAGCCTTTATAATCACATGAGCCTATTCCCAATTTCTTAAACTCTCTCTCTCTCTCTCTCTCTCTCTCTCTCTCTCTCTCTCTCTCTCTCTCTCTGTCTCTCTCTCTCCACACACACACACACACACACACACACACACACACACACACACACAATTTGTTCTATTTCTCTGAAGAACTCTGACTAGTCCAGTAACTGGCTATTTCTAAAAACAGAATTCCCTCATGAATGAGGCTTTTCCATCCCAGACGAGATTCTAAGGATGTACCTCTGTCTCTGAGAAAAATTTTAAAGAAGAGCCCATAAGGAACCACAGTAGGTCCCATTGTAGAGAGTCCTGAACCCTTCCTATAGGCAGGAAATGGGGGGGGGTTAGCAAGGAAATGAGACCCAAGTACCCAGGAAACTGAGCAGAAGGGGGCAAGGCCTGTCACACCAAAGCCCAGAATGAAGAGGCTAAAGAAGGAAGTAGGAGAGCAAGAGGATGCACACAGGAGAGTATGTTGGATCTGGCCCTTGGAAGATGGGCAGAGCTCCTATCAGGGATAAGAAGTGTATGATAAACACCTGTCAGTTGAGGGTGTCCAAAATCTTTGGAACATACTTTTCTGTCTGGTCTGATGCTATCCACCTTGAGAACCTCACAGTCTCAATGTATGATCCAACAAACTAGAGTTCCCCTTGCCACTAGGGTGCAGATCCATTGCTCTTTCCCCCCGGATATACACCCAGGGCTGACTCTGGTTTGGAAATGACCTCTGAGAGGAAACAGCAATGGCTGGGCTGCCTGTTTTGACCAGCGAAGGTGGCAGCAGAGGACAGACATGCCTGCGGTTGGCGGTGGCCACAGGCTGCCTCCTGACAGGCAGAGCGGAGGCCTCAGAGGTCTGGGGCCGGCTCCGTGGTGTGGTTGTTGGAGTTGTTCCAAGCTCTGGAGCCCCTGTGTACTCATCTGTGAAATGGAGTCTGTGTGGCTCCTCTCCCCCGAGGTGGCAAGTGTGATGGAGCCTGGAAGGCAATCGTGTGTGAGACCATAACAGCGGCAGTAGCTGCAGCTCAAAGGCAGGTTGGGAGGAAGAAAACTGGAATGAGAGAGGGGAAGACAATGTCAGAGGAAACACTATCCGGAGGAAGCCTCTACAAGGCCCGTATTCCCCACCTAAGGCCTATTCAGCTGGGCCTGGGTGGATAACGATGGGGCGTAGGAGAACCCAAGCTTCCTGGTGGGGAATGGTCCAGGGGAGAAGGTCCTCGCCCTTTCCTACCAACTCTCCTCACTGGCCCCACCCCTGGCGGAAGCAGAGCAGAGAGAAGTCACAGTTGGATACCTTGGTCCTTTCTGCCTTGAATGAGAAGAAATAGTCTTTGGCTCCAATTAATTAAGCAAACTGATAGAAATTCCCCTCTTAAGTCACACTTTGCATATCCATAATCCCTGCACCACATTTTCTGTATACTTTGCCCCTGGGTAAAAATTGGTGAGCATTTAAATGCTTCCTCACATAATCTTGCTAAAGCACACTGTTGCCTATAAATATTCATGTCACTGCCACAACATTTGCAAGCTTTCCCCAAAGGTGAAATGTGCGTAACGTACTTTGTCTTCTGGGTATAAATATTATCCAATACATTCTGGTTAATATGAATACACTAATTATTCCTGTAACCCTTTTTAAAAGGGTCATCTCCATGATGTGAATTTTTTAAAAATGTAATTACAGTAATTGGATACTTAATCTAATTAAAATTTGCTTTATCTTTAATGGGAATTTTTGCTAAAGAGGCAGAATGACAATTGGCTTTTTGATAATGACTGTTTTCTTTCTGCAGGGAGATCAAGTTGGTGCAAACTGGAGAAGTAGGCAGTTTTGTGTCCGCCGGTGCCTTTCTTCTTACAACTCAGTACTTCTGTAGTGAGTATGGGTTTTAGTTACTGAGGCACTGAAGAGGGTGGAGGAAAGGACTAGGGGAACCCTTTCTATTTCAACAGGTAAAGCTGCTCCCCTTCCTAGCAAGCAGCCTTCGCCCTGGCCTGTGATTGGTCCATGACAGGCACTTGATCTAAGCCTGCTGGGTCAGGGTCCCTCATAGGCTGAGCTGGTGCTGGAAGGATTTGTAGTGGATCTTATAGCAGACCTCATTGGTCCACCCTTGAGCTCACCCGAAGACAGTTTCTGTACACAGGTTGGGGTCCTGTGTTTCTCTGGATAAGGCTGTTCTCTGGTTTGAGGAGTAAGCTAGGCCTACTGGAGAGCAATCGCCCACAGAGCAACTCTCAGGTGATGGGCTGGAAGGTAAGTACTCCAGCCTCCTTGCACATTCTTTCCGAGGCATCCTAATGGGATGGAGCTCCAGCGGCTCCAGCTGTGACCTGCTCCTTCACACATCCATCTGGGGCTTCCTCTCCTTCCTGTCTCACTTTCTGCCTCCCTCATGCCTCTTGAGATCATCTTCCAAGTAGAGTACTGCACGCAAACTCTTGCCTTGGAGTCTGCTTTCTTTAGGGGAGCCCAAACTAAGACAGATGTAAGGTTGGGGTTCCCAGGCGATTATCTTCTCTCACAATGTGGAAGAGGCCTGTCTGAAGGAGGAGAGATTGAGACCAGCAGGAACAAGCAGACGTGAGAGGAATGGAGAGCGGGCCTGGTGGTATTGAATCCTGGCTCCAGCTCGCAAGACTCTCCTGCTCCTTTCATTCTGTGAGCTGCCCTGAACCCTTCCCAGCCATGTGAGCCATGCATTTCTCCCATTTCTTTTGGTACATGTTAAGCTTGAGTTAGATTTGTAGCTCTTGCAACTGAATGTATCATAACTTGCAGAGAATACGTGAGTTTGGCCCAGCTGGTTTGGCTCAGTGGTTGAACGTCAACCTATGAACCAGGTGAGGGCCCTTCCTGGTTCATGGATCACCATCTTTTCCACATCCTCACATGTACAAGAGGCAAGGGCACTCTCTGGGTCTCTGTTACATGCACCAAACCCACACATGAGGCTCATCACCTTCATGACTTAATCACCTCCCACAGGCTCCACTTCCAAGTACCATCACATTAGGGATTAGGTTTCAACATACAAATTTGGGGGAGATACAAACATTCAGTCTATAGCATCGCTTAGCACCTTCTACAGCTTGGCACTTTAGTTTCTCTCCTGTCGCTCCCTCTAAAGTATAAGCTTCACGAGGGCAGGGAGTTGGGCCCGTTTTGCTCACTTCTGCGTCCCCAGTGCCCAGAACAGTGTCTGGCACATGGTAAGTGTCAGTAAGTATTCTTTGGATGGATGAATGAAGATGACGATGTCTAGATTCTACAGGTGAAGTGCTCTGAAACAGCTCCTAAACTGACGGGAAATAAGCCTCCATGCATGTTTCATAGCAGCTGGAAATCACAATTGGGTACATGAAGTGGGCCCAGGTTTACACTGAATCACTGATGGTCCACAGTCTCATGTTTGGCTTCGATGATGATTATGGTGCTGGAGCTGGGGGTCTGTAAATGGTTTTCAGTAGGAACTTGTGTGCTGCTGGGCTTCCTTCAATGATTGTTCTTAATTTTCTTTTCTTTTTTTTTAAACCCCACCCAAGGATATTTTTCCATTGATTTTTAGAGAGAGTGGAAGAGAGAGGGAAAAACAGAGAGCAATATCAATGTGAGAGAAACACATCGATAGGTTGCCTCCTGCATGCACCCCTACCATGGCCTGAGCCAGGGAGGAGCCTGCAACCAGGGTACATGACCTTGACCAGAATCGAACCCGGGACCCTTCAGTCTGCAGGCCAATGCTCTATCCACTGAGCCAAACTGGATAGGGCAGTTCTTAATTTTATTTTCAAATATATTTTCAACTATTTTGAGAATAAAATATATATATCCAGCATCTACTAAATTTGAATATATTGATAGTTCCTGATGTACTAGTCATATTAACTCATCAAAAAAAGTAGAGCCTAAAAAGATTCTTCTGCCATTTCCATAAATATATGTTGATTTCCTATAAATGTGTCCATAAAAAATTATAAGTTTGGAGTTCACCATTGGTGAAACTGTAATTAATAAGAAACAGGAGTTAGATCACTTTGGTGATTCTGTATTGGGGGGGGAGTTTACTGTTCTCTTTCAATCCTCTGAAACAGGTTAATTTAAGCTTTTCCTGAGGTTGCAAGGTGGACTTAAAATAGGTTGTCATTCTTCTTCTCTACATTTCTCTGGGTATCAGAATGTCTTCAATACTATGTGGCCAAAACAAAAGGCAGAAATAAATTGGGTGCCAAAACTGATAACAGAAACTCTCCTCAATAGCCTCACTTTTACTATTTTTTTCAGATGGCAATTATTTTGTATTTGTGACAGTTTGGGTGGTCCTGTATTTATATTGGTCAATAGCTGCACACAATGTTAAATAATAGTAGTGTTAGAGTACGTTCTGATGTTATTGTTGATGTTGATAGAAATAATTATTTTTCAACATTAAGAACGATAACTTTTAGTCTGAGAACCCATGTCAAGGTGTATTGATATGCTCAATTATATTTTTTAATTGTAAATCACCCTTACATTTATGGTATGAATTTCACTTGGTAATTATTGTAATATCCAAAAATATGCTAACTTCTATTTGAAAATATCTTATTTAAGCTTTCTGCTTTCTTATTCAAAAGTGAGATTAATCTATAGTAGTTTTATGTCTTGTACAGTTTTGCTATTTGTATTTTACTAGCTTTGTGGGTGAAAAAGGTGAAAAACTTAAGACGTACAAGTTGCTGGTTAGAAAAACAATCACAGAAATTTAAAGTACAGCAGAGGGAATATAGTCAATAATATGGAAAATCTGTATGGTGTTAGATGGGTACTAGACTTTTCTGGGTGATCACTTTGTAAGGTATATAAGTATCTAACCACTATACACCGGAAACCAATATACTATTATATGCCAATTGTAACTGGAACATATTTTAAAATTAAAAAACATATTTCACTAGCTTTGTAACAAATAACCTGGATATTTCCTTTAAAAAATTCACTGGAACAGTTCAATGTCATAATTATTTTTCCCTCATAGGTATGAATGAATTCACTTGTGAAACTCTGTGTGTGTGTGTGTACATATAAGAGACACGTTTTTGGGGGCAATTTTCTCAATATCTCTCATGATTATTAACATGTCCTTAGTCAATTTTGGTAATAACATTTTCCTAGACATAATTTTATACAGCTTTACAAAAATAGTAACTTAGAGTGTTAATATATTTGTAATTATTTTAATTTTGTACTTATTTGTGTTTACTTCTGTTTTGTGTGCGTGTGCTTCTTTGCTTCTTTTTGATCTAATTGATAATTTATCTCTTTTGTTTTAGTTCTTTCATCACTTGGACAGTTAGTTAATAAATTGTTCTTAATGAATTGATTTTTAAAAAAAATATTTTTATTGATTTCAGAGAGAAAGGAAGAGGGAGAGAGAGAAACATCAATGATTAGAGAGAGTCATTGATTGGCTGCCTCCTGCAAGGCCTCCACCGGGGATTGAGCCCACAACCTGGGCACCCGACTGGAACCAAACCTGGGACCCTTCAGCTTGCAGGCCAACGCTCCATTCACTGAGCCAAACCAGCCAGGCAATGAATTGATTTTTTATTTTTATTAATTTCTTCTTACTACTTTTCTTAGGATAATTTTGTTATTTTTTCTAATTTCTTTAGTTGGGTACTTAAGTAATTTATTTTCATTGTTTCCTGTCTAATGTTTAATGTGTGGCTGAGACAATGCTTATTGGATACATATGTACTATTCTCTTACACATTATAGTGTGACTTGAAGTTTGGTTTCAGCCATGTGACTACTTCTAGCCAATGAACTGTGAGCAGAAGTGATGTATGTTTTGTCTGGGCTGAGATAGTTAAGAGCCAATAAGTTTTCTCCCTCTTCGTCCTTTACTGCAGTTTTGTAGGCCAGGTGTTCCAGGATGGCCCAGATACAAGGCAGAAGATCCTCTATCAGCCTGCATCCCTAAGTGACTTTTAGAAACAAGTATGAAGCATGAATAAGAAATAACCTTTATTGTGTTAAGCCTCTGCAATTTGGAGGTTTGCCTGTTAGCTATTACTTATCTTGTCTAACAATGTATTTAGGCTATGACTCTTCCTCTGAGTATAGCTTTAGACATACCCAGAGGTTTTGATACATAATTAAAATAATAATTGATTTATTTTTCCTGTTCAGAGATGTATGTACCAGTTCCCCTTTGTTCAGTCTCACAGCTACAGGATACATCTGTTCAGCCCAGTTCTTCAAATCCCAGTCTGGCCAGAACTCCAGGCCCTCCCACTCCACCTAAGTCCGTCTATAAATGCAAACTGTGGCTGCCCCCCTGGCCCCTCTTTGCCTGCTGCATCTACTCCTGACTTGCTTCTGCTCAAATGCCACCCCCAACTTGGCTCCATCTCTCCTTCACAGACCTGTTGTCCTCCTTTGGTCTTGGCATTTGCAATCCAACTGTCTGATTTCTTGAGGCTTTTCTATAGACTAGTTTGGATTCAGCTCACTCCCTTCAGATGGCCTCAGGCAGCTGGTGCCACAACCCAGCCCTGCCTGGCTTGCTCAGGAAGAAGGTGGGGGGGGGGGTGGGAATGCCATCCTCCGGTTCCCCTATGATCCCACCAACTCTCATTCCTCCTCCTCCTCTTGTTCCTCTATTGGGGGTCAGATGTACACACTGCACTGAGTAGGTGATAGGGGAGGTCTCAGGGCTCTCAGCTTGGAATAATGAGGGCTTTCTGCAGCTCCACTGGGAGGCCCAAGGGAGGGGGTGAAGACACAGCGCCACCACCACCGTTTTCACAGCTTTGCAGCAATCTATTCTTGGGCCTTTTCTAAAGAGGGAGTGTGGGAATGCATATGGTTTATAATGTAAATAATATACACTGACAAGCTTGCATGAATAAAAGATGGATAAATAAAGGTGCAGGAATAAATAAGTCTCCCACCTCAGCCTTGCTCTGAGCAGTGAGGGAAATGGTAGGATCATCACACAGCAGGACAGGGTAGCTGGTGGCTGCAGCCTCAGCCCTTTCCTCCCCAGAAGCTGGTCGGCCTCCCTGCCCACCCATCCCCTGGGGTCCCCCTGTCCTAATTGCCACCCAGATCCTACGTTAGGGGCTGACTTCTTCACTCTGGGGCAGTCTGTGCATAGAAAAAGCACAGGACAAATACTAACCAGTATTGCAACCTCCAGCAGGTGAGCATCCCTCCCTCCTGTGACCCTCCAGACCTTGGTTTCCCCGTCTATAAGTGAAAGGATTCGGCTAGATGTCCTCCAGGTCCTTCAGGAATGAGCTTTCATCATTCTTCTTATCAGAGGGGCGGTGTGATAGGCCCTATTTCTGGGCCTCAGTTTTCTCATCCATTAAGTGGGAGTTCCGATGGGATGTTTCAGAGGGCTCCTCCCTCTCTGTGCCCCGCTAGGTGGCTCTGACTCTCCTAACTTCCTTCCAGATTTCACTAGCAGGGGTGCTCCCTGCTCCCCTCCTCCCGTCTTCAGTGCAGGCAGCTCTGGCATGGGCCTGGTTCTCTGTCTGGCAGTCCGCTGGCAGATTGAAGCAGCACACCCAGAGAGCTTCCCCTCCGGACCTAGGACAGTCAGACACTGTGGCCACCCTTCTCTGCCTGGCCTGGTCCAGCATGACTGAGGGGACATACATTTCCTGTCCAAGGGGCAGTACTCCCCCAAAGCCCTGTTCTGTGCTTGCCGCTCTGTGCTAGTTAGGGAGCAAGTGCCTAAGGTGGGGAGTTAGGGAAGAGGAACCCAAAATAGAGGGAGATCGGTACCTTAAGGGAGTGTGAGAGGGTTTGGGTGGCAAAGGAAGCCGGCAGGGAGTCAGGGAGGGAGGCTGGGGACCTTCTGTCTAGACTAGCAGGAGACAGGGGCTTTCCTAGGATGGGCGCTGGCTTGGACCCAAACGTAGGCAGGGCAGCCTTTGGGTTGCTCCTATGTCCTCCCAGCAGATGGCAGTGTCTGTATGGGAACCAAAGTGATGACAGCTCCTGGGATCACCAGAGGAAGATTTTACAGGCTGGAGAGCAGGAAGTCGACCACTGTCCCTCCTGTCAAAGAGCTGGATGACTCAACCACCCTGGTGAGTTGCTAAGGTGAGGCTTGTGCAGGAGTGCTGACCCAATAGTGGCGGGTCCCTTCTGTCTCCCAGGGGTTAGATCCACCTGCCCTGCCCAGTGCTTAGGCTCCTGCGGGCCTGGGGGGAGTCAGGATTGGTCACAGACCTCAGGGCACACCCACATGGGGTAGCCCACCCCTGTATAGCCAGCTCTGTGGCTGCAGCTTGTCCCCAGCTCTCAGGTTAAGCTGCTCTGGGTAGCTTCCCCGCCGTCCGTCTGTTCTATCCTGTCTCCTGGGCCCCATAGCGTGGCTGGGCTGTGTGGGCCTGAGCTTGTTCTCAGTGGCCCCTAAAGCTCAGCCTCACTGACCTGGCCACTTCTCCAGACACAGGTCTATACGTCCCCCACAGTGCCCTAAAGAATGAAGCCCAGAGAGGCAGACAATGGCCCAGCCCTGGCGCCCCAGGCTGGCCTCTCAGCCTAGACTGCAGAGAAGGCCAGCAGATGGGCAGTGATGGTCTCTTTGGTTTTACTCAGGGGTCTTTGGTGCAAAAGGAACAGAACAGCCCAAGGGAGGGAGACAGGTAAGCAGTGAATCTGAGACTTCCTGCAGCCCAAGGACAGGACTCTGCCTGACTGAAAACTGTTCCAGACCCCTAGTGGCTGGAGGACCTCAGTAGCAGGTCTTCACTGCAGCTCTGGGCCATTCCCTGTGTAGCTGCTTCTCCTCTTCCACACGTAGTCTGTGTGTCTTCTGAGTTCCCGGCTCCTTTTACTCATAATTTCTCAATTTCAGTTTCCCACAACCTTCCCTGGCCCTTCAGAAGTTATGACCCCATTCTCAACTACAAGGCCTTTCTGGATGCATCTTGTTTTTTACCTTCTACTCCTGCTATTAACGCATTTTCTCCCTCATTTTATGATCCAGACTCCAAAGGGAAGAATCCGATTTGCCATCTCTGGACCAGATACCAAGTTCTTGTTCAATTGGTTGTACTGGGGGAGTGTGTAGTACAACACTTGCTGCCAGGAGAGAGCAATTTCAGAGGCCGTGACAGCGTGCCAGGAGGCTACTTACAGTTGGGCAAGTGGTGCCCTGCACAAGGGTGCCTGGCAAGCGGGGGCTGCCGTTCCATCTGCCCTCCTTGGCAAGCCATGCAGCTTCATGTGGGGCTGCATCTGCCCAGGGGAAGGGAAGAGGTTGTCTTTGGCAGAAGAGAAGTGGTCCTGTGACGTGTCAGATGCTATTATTAGCACATAATCTTTTTATTACATAGGTCTATGCATCTCTTATCTCTTTCTATTCCACCCTGTATCAGCTAGTTTTTGCTGCATAACAACCCAACCTTCCCTGCTATGACTGAATGTTTGCATCCCCTTCAAATTCATATGTCGAAGCCCAGTGTAATGGCATTAGGAGGTGGGACCTTTGAGAGATAATTAGGTCATGAGAGTGGAGACCTCATGAATGAGATTAGTGCCCTAATAAAAAGAATCACAAGAGAGCTGATCTCTTTCTCTCTCCGCTGCATGTGAGGTTACAACAAGAAGGTAGCCATCTACAAACCTGAAAGAGAATTCTCATCAGGAACCAAATCAGCCAGCATCTTGCTCATGACCTTCCAAGCTTCCAGAACTGTGAGAGAAAAAAAAAAGGGTTGGTTGTTTAAGCCACCCAGCCTGGGGCATTTTGTTATAGCAGCTCAAGCTAAGACACTCCTCCAAATTAGTGACCTAAAATAACAACCACTTGTTATTGCTTATGAGTCCATGGGCTGGCTGGGTGGTTCCGCTGATTTGGCCCTGGATTCATTGATCTAGGCCCGTGGTCAGCAAACTGTGGCTCTCGAGCCACATGCGGCTCTTTGGCCCCTTGAGTGTGGCTCTTCCACAAAATACCACGTGTGGGCGTGCGTACAGTGCGATTGAAACTTCATGGCCCATGCGCAGAAGTTGGTTTTCAGCCTGGGCGAGTCTATTTTGAAGAAGAACTGTTGATATTTGGCTCTGTTGACTAGTGAGCTTTCTGACCACTGATCTAGGCTAAGCCTCCTCATGTGTCTGCCATTGGCTGGAGGCGTAGCAAGAGGCTGGATGACCCACGATGGCATCACTCAGATGGCTGACAGCTCTGCTTCTGAAAGTTGGCTGGCTGTCAGTTGGGGGAACAGGGGCAACTGGCTACATGTCACTCACCAACTAGCAAGGTAGTCTGGAATTGTTCACCCGGCATCTCAAGGTTCAAAGAAAGTAAGTGGAAGCATGCAAGGCCTTTTTGGTACAGGCTCAGAACTTGCACAGTATCTCATCAGCCAAATTCTTTTGAGCAACAAGTCACAAAACCACCCAAGATTCAAAAAGTAGGAAAAAGACTCTTGCTGGGAAATGCTACAAGTCACATTTCCAAAGGGTGAATAGAGGAAATATAAGTTGCAGCCATTTCTGCAACCTACTACACACCACTAACTCTGACCATGAGGTTCCATTACAAGCAGGAGACCTGAGAGGAGACCAAAGCATGGCCCCAGGGAGCTCTTGTGGGTAGAAACACATAGGTCTGCTCCTAAGCCTCGAATACAGATCTAATGCCTTAGATACAGGCTGGGTGTTGGGGGGTGGGGGTGAGGAAACCATGAAACTTCTTATTCACTAAGTGCCCTGTCTTTGCTCTCACAATTCATATAACATGAAATTCTCATAGCTGTCAATGGCTTCCTGAAATCTATGCCCTTCCAGAACACACTCTTAGACAGCATGGGTGATAGAGTGAGAGGCTCCGATATCTATGGGAGGGTCCACTTACTACCCCAACTTCTCAGGGTCTCAGCTTCCTCTTTCCATCTGCATCTGCTTCATTTCCGCCTCCACCCTTTGTCAGCCCTTGCCTAGAGACACACTCTTGACCTTGTTTTTACCCAAACTACTTATCCTCTGGTATTTCCTGGTGACCACAACCTTATATTTTTAGGATGTTCACACTTCCTTGAACTTGAAAGCTCTTCACGTTCTTTTTCCCTAGAAATGTTTTGGTCTTTTCCTGGCTTCAGTTCCTCTTGATCCTCCCATTGATCCATCACACTTACTACTGTCTTGTCAACACACTCAGTTCAATTGACCTCTGTTTTCCCACTGCCCTGCTACCAAACTCCTAATCCCGTGTCAGTCCAAGCATTCATCTTTCCTCTTTGCATCCTGGGAGCTGAGTACTACTGGGGACAATCACCCAAATACAAGGAGCAGAATCCTACAGATTATGGGCTCCTTTCTGCCAGGCTCTCGGTACTGCCCATCCTTCTCTCTGTTGGTCCCCAGTATCTCTGTCTCCTGCTTTCCACAGAAACTATTTCAGATTTTATCCCTCTTCTCTAATTTCCCTCTTATTCACTCATATCAGAAAGCCCTAGGAATAGAAACCTTCATCTGGTAACTCCTTTGATGGCCTTCCCTATCAATAATGAGTTGCAACCTCTCCCAGTCTATTAGCTCTGATCTAACCAGCTCTTCCTTCCTCCCCCAGTAGAGCCACATTGATGATATGACCACATTGATAGTCTGTTTAGGTTTAGCCTGGAGGGGACACAGCCATGTAGCTGATGTGAGGGTCTGGGTGCGATGTGGGGGCTCTCACCCAACACAAGACAGGGGCAAGCTAAATAAGGAAAAATCAAATTTCATGCACTAGAAACACCCAGAACAAACTAAAAGTCCAAAAGGATAGTGGCAGGAACAGAGTTTGGGTTGTGGAGCAAGAGTTTAGAGTCACATGAGATAGTGTCACAAGGAAAAGCAGATGCGGAAGGAACAAGGGAGGGTGGGTCTGGCTGATTTCTCAGCAGCCTTGGAACACCCAAATATTCTTTCTTAGCTTTTGGATGCCACAAGGCAAATGGATGGGGGTATAGATTCTCCTGTGGGAGAAGCAGGGGGAGACCAGGTTTCCTCTGGATTCTCCCGGAGGAGAAGAGAATGTTCCCAGGAAAAGAGGAGGTGGCTGAGGTTTCTGCCTGCCTTCCTGCGCGATTCCTCCCTTTGACAAGTGCACTGAGCTGTCCATGGTACCTTCCCTTTCTGGGTTGTGACAGCCAGGCTGAGGGCGGGAGAAGGGAGGGGGAAGAGTTGGGGGATTGTGACAGGATGTCTTGCACATCCAGGATGTCCTGCAGGACAGTGTGTTGCACACAGTAGGGCCTCAGTTAATATTTGTTGAATGAATGATAAATGACTCAGGACACTCATACAGATGTGGGCACATCTGGAAGATGATTTGTCCATCTGTTGCTTTCTTCCACCCAGATGAGGCTATTTGAACCCTGGCTTCATGAAGACTCATGCTCTCTGTGTTGGCCCCCAAGGCCAGATGAGTTCCACCCTGTTCATATCACACCAGATCAATGCTAGCAAAGCAGAGTTCTCCCCCTTCCACCTTCCCATCCCAGGAGGTAGTACGCTTTTATGGGAGGAGTTCTGGACTCCGAATTAAACACTGGTGTCATGGTCCCTTCATCATCACTGACTTGTTGAGTGAGTTTGGAAAGGTCACCTATTCGTGGGGCCTCCATTTCCCCTGGGAATAATGGTCTCTACCTTTATAGGGTCATTGCAAGATTAAATAATCTAATGAGTTGGAAGGGTTTTACAGGTCATAACACATGGCGATGGGGGTAAGGCTGTGATGGTAATGATACTGAGTGTAGCATCCAAGATAAGATAAGGTCTTAAACTATGCAAGCTCTGCGAGAGCAGAGCATGTGGGTGATTCTTCTCTGGAGTCCCCCAGGACATGGTAGGGGAAGTACATAATGCCAAGTAAGCCAATGAATGGAAATGAACTTCCTTCTTCAAAAGATGCTAGGAGTAACCCGTATCTGGAGGTTTTAGGCCTAAGGAAGGTGAGACTCCTGTTATTCTCCAGGGGTTAGCTGTTCTTCCTTTGGCTCCCATCCACCCATCACTCTGGGACTCAGAGAAACAGCCTGGAGTCTGAAGCCTCCAACTTCACCAAGTGCCTCTTCTGAACCTTGTCACGTGGACTGCTATCATCACTGTGTGTAGTGTGGCTGGCTACCCAAAGGGAGGAAATGCACAGCGTCAGCATCTGCTAATCAATCACTCCCTCATGGAAACGCTACTCAATGCAAAACCGAAAGCAATAATTATGCTAACTACATCCATCTCTTGTTATTGGGAGCTATTCAATAGGGTGGCTGAATTATTGTATAGCTATGTGTCATTTTACAGTTTTCAATTTCTTATTTATATTTGACCAAAACTTGATAAATACATAAACTGGAGTCCAACCCACTGATTAAATACCCTGAATGAGACCATCAGGTGCCCTCTGGAGCTGGCAAACCAGTGCCCATATACCTTTCCCTCCCTCCACAGCTGGCCATTGAGGATGCCCGACCTCAGCCCCTGGGCATCATCATGGGGTCAACATTAAGGGAAGAGAAGAAGCTGAGGTTCAGGTGGCTGTGAGAGGGCAGATTTGACCTGAGCTCAGAGAGCAGACCTGGGCCCAGAAAGAAAGCACTCCCAGTGCTCTGGAAGGACACGTGGCACAGGCCTCTCTGATGTCAGTGGACATTTACAGCCTGTGTGCAGCTGGTCTGGAAGGGAACCCGGGCCCAGGGGGGCTCTCCTCTCCAACCTAGTCGCGGTGGCTCATGGCATGATGGTTCTGCTCAACCTCTTCTCCCTTCCTCTGCTCTTCCAAGACCACCCCCTGTTCTGGTCTGTGCCCAAGCCATGCAGCCCCGGGGTCTATTCCCCCCCACACACACCCCTCCAGCCATATCTGGCCCCATATTTGACTCTAAGAATGAGCCTGGTGGGGGCAGATTGGGAGAAGAGAATGTGAGGAGCCTCAGCCAAGCATTTGATGGCTGAGTAGTATCACTCCCCTCACCGCACTGCCACCCATTTCTGTACACCATTCTGATACTGGCACCTTGGGCCCCCTGTATTCAGCCCGTTATTCATGATATAATAAACATTAATTGAACACACAGTATTTACCAGGTTCAGTTTAACCACATTTGTTGATTGAAACATGTGAAATGCTTATGGGGACATTTTGGTAATAAGTAAAGTCAGGGCTAGATGCCTGTAGAGTCAGAGCTCTTGGTCTTCCAAAGGTGGGCCCTGGTCCCACTTACTTGCTCTGAAATTTGGGTAAGTTATTTAAATTCTGTGACTCATTTTTCTAATGTGTGATAATGAAAAGAGTATTAACTAGAGGCCTGGTGCACAAAACTCGTGCACTGGGGCAGGGGCCCTCAGCCCAGCCTGTTCCCTCTCGCAGTCCACGACCCCCTGGGGATCGTGCCTAAGCTGGAACTCAGACATCCCTCTCACAGTCCGGGGCTCTCACAACCTAGGACTCCTTGCTTCTTACCACCCGCCTGCCATGGAGGCAGGAAAGGCTCATGCCACCTCCACTGTGCTTGCCAGCCATGAGCCCGGCTTCTGACTGAGCAAGGGGTGGGGGGCAGGGGAGAGTGTGGCTCAACCAGAAGCTGGGCTCACTGCTTCTTAGCACTGGCCCCACCCCTTGTCCACTGGTGGGGCGATCTGGGGCCAGGCCGGCTTGGGGAGGGGCTGTGGGAGGTTGAGGCACTGCAGAAGCACCCTGTCCAGCCTCTGCGGAGTCTCCAGGACTGCGGTGCCATGGCCTCTCCCTCCGCCTCTGCAGAAGGAGGGGCTGCGGTGCTGGACTGGGACCACCATGGCTGGCCTTGCAGAGCAGGCTCGTTGCCCCCGCCTCCCCCCCACACACACACTGGTCATTCTGGAAGGTCATCTAGAAGGTCGTTTGGCTTTCTGGTCTAATTAGCATATTACTCTTTTATCACTATAGATCAGTGATGGCGAACTTATGACACGCGTGTCAGAGGTGTGACACGCAAACTCAATTTTTTGGTTGATTTTTCTTTGTTAAACGGCATTTAAATATATAAAATAAATATCAAAAATATAAATCTTTGTTTTACTATGTTTGCAAATATCAAAAATTTCTATGTGTGGCACGGCACCAGAGTTAAGTTAGGGTTTTTCAAAATGCTGACACGCCGAGCTCAAAAGGTTCGCCATCACTGTTATAGATGGTAAGGGTATGGTGAGAATCAAATGAGATATTAGGTAGAACCATGAAAGATTACAACCAGTTGGCTATTTTTGAGCTGCAAAACACTCATTTTATGTGGTTTAACATAACCAAGTGCTTACTTAGCACAGGGGTTGGTGCAGAACCACTGCTCAGTATGTGGTAGCTTTGATTCTTATTATCCAGATGGTCTAGGCCTAAGAGTGACTTCTCTCCCTCCCCTGTGTGTCTATTGCTAACATTTGGAGATGAAGCTCTTTCTAGGAATGAGGAAGGTTTTGACTCAAAACTTACATACTCAGCGGCTTGGTTTTACTCAGGACTGGGGACAGTCCTGTTAGAGCAGGCAGTGATGGACGACAGCTGAGACCAGCCGAGGAGCTCCCTAACGCTGTCTAGCAGTTGGCATTTCATTAGGTGTTATTCAAAGTGGCACACATCGGTGAAACAGAAACTTAACTATTAATGCTAATTAATCTCTCTCGATTACTTTGAGTTTTATTTCAAGGAAATCATAATGGAATGGGAATTATCTCTATACCTAATCGCAGCTAATGTGCCCATTAATCACAAATATATAAATATATATATTGTGCCAGGAAGAGGCAGAGCAGGAGCATGGTGACCGTGAGCTGGTAAGAGTGCAGTCCTCAGTTCTGAGGGGCAGGAAGGGCACTGGGAGTTGGGAAGAGAGTCTGTTTTCTGGAAAGCTTGAAGCCAGGAGTAACACAGAGCCTGGAAGCCAGGGCCCCAGACAAAGCCCTTCTTTCTCCTGAATGACCAGGCAGCGCTGTCCCTGGAAACATCAGAGGTTCCACCCAGCCAGGAACCAGCCCGCCTAACCTCGTGTCCAGCGCTTCTCCCACAGCAGCACTGGTCTCTGCTCCCACGCCCAGAGGCGAAGAGCCAGGTAGCATCTGTCAGCCTTGCCATGAGCACCTGTGGGCAAGGCAGGCTTCCCAGGGCTCCATGGGTTTTCTCGGTGCTCTTAGGGCTCTCTTGCGTTCCCTCCATCCAGGACCCAATTCCTAGTTCTCAAGGAGGTGAGGCAAGGCTGCCAGCTCTGTAGTCTCCTGGGGCCTGTGGCTGGGCAGAGCAAAACGGTACCAATACCTGCAGCAGCTGCAAGCCCCTTCCTCTCTGCTCTCATCTCCCTCCCGCAGCATGTTTCCAGTTCCAAGACGAGCATTGATGGGGACCCTGAATTTCCTTTGGCTTTTAACAAGGAGACTGTACTTCTCTCTGTGGTGCCAACAAGCTGCGCGGCAAAGAGAAAGCAGAAATACACTGCGGTTCGCCAGCCATTGACTCAGAGCAGGAAAGCCCCGCCCACGTGTTGCTCAGGAAGCAAGGGAGGCTCAGAGAAGGGGAGGGGCTCACCCAAGGTCACACAGCCAGTCTCTTTCCTCGCTCTAATAAGCTTTTCTTTCCACAATTTTGTGCTAAGTGCCAATCTGTAGGCCACCCCCAGAGAAGAGGAAGAACAAGGGAGCCAATCTTAAAGTTTGCATCTCAGCCACGGAACCCTCTGTGTTACGAGGCCCTAGGGAAATGCTCCCCCCCCCCCGCCCCCGCCCAGGTTTAAAGTGAGGAGGCCCCCCTCTTGAAAAATCAGTTAAAATGCCTTCCTTTATGCACATGCCAACTTTGACTTCAAAAAGACTTTATTCCCAAGGATAAACAGCTCCTTGTTTGTGTAATATAATTAAGTGAAGGCATCTTTAAATGTCATAGTAGCTTGTGCCCATTTCAAATTGTTATGCATCAACAGAACTTAACGAGATAGCCAAGCCTTCCCCGTGCTGTGAGACTGAGATAAGCCACCGCACCGTGGGCCCTTTAATAGATTGCCAAAATAAAGCATTTTCTATGCAAATTATTCATGCCGTGGGACAGTTAATCGCTTGCCAAGAGCCCGCCCACTGCCTCTCTGCAATTAGTCGTGAAGTTGAAGGAGCTCCAGACTCCGCAGGCGCACTCAGGCCCTCCTGCTCCGGCTGCTGGCGTTCAGGTGAGTGGAAACTTCCCTGGCGGTGGGGCCTGGATGTCCCTGCACAGAGGCAGGTGCGGGGACTGGGGCTGGGCAGGAGGTGGGTAGTGAAGGGAGAGGGGAGGGCTGCTCCTGGAGTATTGCACTGGCCCAGCACCTGACTCAGTGCATGTGCTGTGCCCTTGGGCAGCCTCAGTTTCTCCATCTGTAAAGTCGGGGTGGACACGGGTCTGAGGCTCTGATGTTTCAGGGACAAGTGGCAAAAGAAACAACAACCAAAAAAATGGGAGCAAGCTTAGGCTGTCCCCTGCTTAAAGGAGAAGCCACCTTGGGCTCACAGGAAACTGGTCTTTCAAGATTAAAATCGGGGTTTGAATTCACGAAAACCTGCAGGTCCCAGCCCACCACCACTCCTTCCCTGACAACTGTCAGCATAGACTCGAGAAGGAGAGCCCTGCTAATATCACCAGTCACTAGAGCTTCCCCTCCCCGCACACAAACCAGCTTGCTCTCTCGAGGCTCCCTTCCTCTCTCCCAAGGCTGTCTCTGAGGCTCTCAATCTCTCTCCATGTCTCTGTCTGTCACTGGCTCTCGCTGGCTCTCTTTCTCCCAACAGCTGGCTGTGGGAGCCTCCTGGAGAGGGGCTGGATCCAGCGGCCCCTGAAACACAACCGGAACAGATTTGATCTGGGAAAAGATCGGGGTGTTTTGCGCTCAAACAGCTTGTGCATGGCAGCACCCTCGACCTGGGACCACACGTTCACTCCCCAAAGGGGACGGTGCCAACACTGTAGCCTCCAATCCCAATCTGGTGAGATGGGCTAAACCCTTGTCCAAAGGAGCAGACTTGCTCAGTGAGGGACCAGGGAGCGCATGGGGGTAAAAGTCGCTGGTGTGCACACCTGTGGGAGAAGGGATTGTTTGGGGTTCTGGGCAGCTTTCGAGGCTAATTGCTCACTTGGTAGGGTAGGGCCTGTGCAAATCCCTGGGTTCTTAAGTCCACACTTTGCTTACTTAACGCAGGGTTTGTTAGTACATTACTGAGCAGAGTGAAGGATGATGGATACTTGCCTTGATATTCTTCCACAGCCGTTTGATGCACCGGGAGCCCCCAGAGGACGCCGATGAAAGGACCATTTGGTTGGGATCCCGCGCATCCTCCCCACGCTGAGTGCTGGTGATACCAACAGCCCACATAGGTGGAATGTGCTGCCGAGCCTCCCTGACAAGGCCGGGGGCACCTCCAGAAACACCTGACACCTGTTAATCCTCCGGCACAGAGGTCAAGGGCCTGGAGGCTGCTCTCAACGTAGAAACAGCTGGGCGGAGCGGCCCATTGAGTCCTCGCTGCTGAGTCACATTAGAGACCAAGGAGCTGCTCAGATTGGCCAGTTGCTGCTTCCCGGGGCTTCCTGCCTTCCTCTCTCCTTGGCCACTAAACCCCACCAGTGGCCTCAGTGTGGCCCCGGCGGCATCACTCCGGTCTCGCTCAGTATCACATCTCGTCCTTGCCTCGGGCCCCAGGGCTGATCACTTTATCCTAATGTGTAATGGGGCTCACCTGACTCACCTGCCCAGGATGCCAGCTTTCTACGCTTAGAGATGCCCTTTGCTCAGACCAGCTTTGCCCCACCAGCCCTGCCTCCAGCTGCTGTGACCGGGGCCCTATCACTTGCCGATGCTCAGCCCTCCTTGCACCTGGCCCTGGTTCCCATCACTAGGCCGGGCAATCTGCAGATACTCCTCCCCCTGCGTGGGATCTGGGGCATTGAGCTTGAGCTGGGTTATGCCTGGTGTTTGCCCCTATGGCCTCCTTGTTCCTATTGCTTGGCTAACTCTCAGGCAGCATCTGGGAGCAGGTGGAGGATGGTCAAGGCGGGGATCCTCCCTACTTCCTCATCCTGGGCTGCTCCAAATCCAGGCCCCTTCACGCCCTCTCCCTCAGCGACTCAAGCTTGCTTTTTCATTTGTGGAGTCGCCATCAAGCTGCCCCCTGAGTGCTTGTGACTCTGGATATGTGGTCTGGGCTAAGGGAAGGCAGGGAGAAGGCAGAGCTATAGACTCCGAGCCCTGCATGCAAGGGCAGGCCTGGGAGGCTGCAATGATAGAGGAGGGTTCAGGGGGTGAAGAGAGAAGATGGGGCAGGAGGGGCATGTAGGACGCTGAGAAAACTGCACATTCAGAAAGTAGCTGAGGCCTCACTGTGTTGTCAGCCTTGGGAAGAGAATAGATAAGTCCCCCTCCATCCTCCTCGTCGCGTCCCCATTCCAGGGACCCCTCTGCTAAGGGTTCTGAGACAGATTCCCTGTGGGCCTCACAGTGTCTGGGGGTTAGCCTGGGGACCCATCCTCCCAGGTGGACATCGTTTCTGTGGAAAATGCATTCTGAATACCCGATGGCTCCCAAATGGGTTTCTGCAGTATAAATCCTGCATAGCCAGAGCTCGCACTGTTGGACACATGCAGCCTTGTTCCACTGGACAGGACTCCTGATGGACTGTGACCATGGTAGCCTGTTTCCCTGCCTCTTTGTTGGCCAGTCCTACTTTTCCCAGAGTGTCCACCAGTGCTTAGGGCTCACACCTCAGTGACCCAGGAATTTGTATATTTAATTCTTCCCCATCCCGGTGATTCTAAGACACAGCCAGGAGTGGGAACTCTGATCTCCTCAATTGCTTCTTAAACTTTAGTGCGCATCCGAGCCATCTAGAGCCGTGGTCGCCAACCTTTTGGACCTCACCCACCACCAGTGGTCCATGGACCACCGGTTGGCACCTGCTGATCTAGAGAGCTTACTAAAGTATTGATTTCTGGGCCCCACCTTGAATTTCAGGGTCCACGAATTTATGTTTCTAACAAGTTCTAAGGTGAAGGACCAGCAGGTTCATGGACCACACTGAGAGTAGCCAGGGTCTGGTCCGACCTCAGCACAGCAGGGAGGGAATGCTGGTCACCCATGTAAAGGCCTGTCTACGAGGGGCCTGGTTCCCACTTGAGGAGAGCAACAGAGCTCAAGTTCAACCCAAGCGGGCCGAGTTGCCACATGTGGGGCCTCTGCCCTGGCCCAGGCGTCCAGGGCATCAAGAGCGTCAGCCACTGTCATTGGCTGGTTCCTCATTGACTGATGGTCACTGTCGTCAGAAACTTGGCCAATGGCAATCAATCAGGGGGCCCACGCTGCCTTAAATACCAGCAGAGCAAACAGCCTTAGACAAAGCTGTGCCATATATCAATTACCAAGAGGCTGCGTGCTCCTCTGGGCGGGGGGAGCTGGAGCAAGCGGCCAGGGCTGCTGCCCCAGCTGATAAGGACCCCGCATTGTTCAGGGACAGCTGGCGGCCCGATAAGGGCCTGCATGCCTGAGATAATGGCAGTGGGCAGGCGCCTCGCGGCAGTTTAGAATTTCTTGGGTCTCCAAGAAAGGTTCTATTAAGCCCACTGACCCCAATTGAATATTAATTAGCTAATTAACGGATTTATTGTTCCACGCCATTTCTGGAGAGGCCATTTTTTTCAAGTGCCATTATTTTTGTAAATGATTTTTTGCATTGTGCATAATTGAATCTTTGCAGCTGCCAGCATCTTCTGCATGATTTGGCAAAAAAAAGGAAGCAGAAGCACTTAGGGTTCCCCCCCCCCTTCCCTGTGTGAACAAATGTTTTCAGCCCCTCCTGCTAATGCTGGAGCCGGGGGAAGGGGGGGGGGGGACTGGCTCTGTTTCACAGGTTTATTTTTTAAGCTGAACTGCAAAGTCCGCACTCTTTTTTCCTTTCTTTTGTAGGCAGCTGAGGGCCGAGGCACTCCGGGCGGTCCCGCGCTAGGCCTTTGTCTGGCTGTCTTCAAACCGGCCAGACTTAGCTTTTCTCGGCCTAAACTCCTTAAAGCATTGTGCTTTATATCAGGGGGTAGGTAGAGGGAACAAGGCCTGAGCTTGTCCCGCCCAGAGTCCCCAGTGGAGGGATGCCAGCTCGGACCAGCAGGCCAGGCCAGGCGCCCTGGGGGCTCTGCCTCCATGCCTGCCCTTACCTACCCCAGCCTAGTCTTCTCTGGCTGGGGCCTACCATGGGTCTGGCTGCAGGGGTGGGGATGGGGGACAGAACCCCACCTGGCATCTCTTTGCTGCTCTTTAATAAATCTTTGCTCCAAATTCCACGCCAGGGCTGCCTGACTCCCTGGAGCTGGCTACTGCCCATAATAAGTTGGCCTGGACAGTCCCACAGGCAAATGGCTGATTGAATCAAGCCCGTTCCTCAGCAGAGGGTCTGGAATGGGGGTGGGGGTACGTACGATGGGGTGGGGCTGGTGTGCATGGCTCAGCAATATTGTCAGGCAGCACTGAGGAGCCCCCAGGACCTCTCAGCCCCTTCAGCATTGTTAATGAAGTCGGGGGCAGGTGCAGACTCCAGGAATATTAGTCAGGGCCCCCCACTAGGCGGGTCTAAGGAAGGCTTGTGCCCAGGACCTGCCCCTGGCCGCCAGGGGCCTCAGAGCTTTATTGGGATTTTTTATTAAGCCACCTCTTCCCGCCCTCGGCCCTGTCCTATCCTACTGCTTGCTCAGAAGGAATTCCGAAGGCTTTTCTGAGCAGAGAGATGAGGCAGAAAGCAGTCTTACACCCTCCTGTGCAGACACTGGCTGGGCCACGCCATCTGCCCATTTCCTTTGCTCTGAACCAAAATAAAGTCCCAGCAGACAGACTGACACGGGCATCCCCACCAGGTGCAAAAGTGGAAAGGACCCCAAAAGGCTAAGAACTGGAGGTGGCCCTTAGAGTGTGAGAGGGGGCTCATACAGCCTCTGTTGGAACACCTCCAGGAGTGGGAAGCTCATAGCCACTGAGGCAGCTTTAATAATGAGAAGGGTCCTCCTTATATAGAGCCTGCTGCCCTTCCCTATGCTTACCCCCTACTCTCCCTCTTCCCTATGACAGCCATTCAGCTAATAGCAGTAATCTCTCTATATAAAAGCCCAGCGACCGAATGGCGGAACAACCAGAATGATCCATCAACCAGTTGCTATGATGTGCACTGACCACCAGGGGGCAGACGCTCAATGCAAGAGCTACCCCCTGGTGGTCAGCGTGCTCCCACAGTGGGAACACTGCTTGGCTGACCAGGATGAGTAGCGCTTCTACAGCAGGCCGATCCCCACAGGCCAAGCCCCCCAACAGTGCACGAATCCCGTGCACTGGGCCTCTAGTAATGATAATAGTATCTAATACTAATTGAGGAACCACTATGGCCACCCACAGTACTAGGCACCTGTCATGCATCGCCTCACTTAGTCTTCCTAATACGCTGTGAGGTAGGTGGGATTCTGAGGCACAGACATGTGATGTAACCTAGGCGAGGCCACTGACGAAAGCAACAGCACCAGACACCAAACCCCACTTTGCTAGACCTGAGCCCCAACTGTAGACCACTCCGCAGTCAGAAATGCCATGTCCCTGAGCTGCTCTTCTGCAGGGTAAACCAGCTCAGTTGCCACAGATGCTCCTTATCTAATAAGATCTTTCTCCTCCCTGCTGTCCTGGACCTGAAGTTCAGAGCCCAGAGGTGGTCTGGCCAGGAGAGAGCAGAGTGAGCCCGTCACCTTCCGCATTTCAGACGCTATACTCTGTTGATGCAGCCCGGTTGGCAGTAAGGTTCTTAGCAAGGGGCCACACCCCTTTATAGCACCTTCCTGCCCTCCAAGGTTCAGACTCATCTGAAAAGGAACCCAAAAGATCAGACGTGAAGAACAAAGACATCGGAAGTAGGGTGGGCCCAAGTATGTACTACCGGCAGCTCCATGAAGCCGTGGAGGACATAGGTGTTTCCGTCCCTCCGTTCTGCCTCCCCCCGTGTCAGCTTCACTTGAAGGCTGCTTTCCTTTGTGGCCCTAAGATGCTTCCAGTGGCAAACAGGGCTACCTCTTTCCTTAGTCACATATCAAAAGGACAGAAAGCCCCCCTCCGGTCAGGGAAGGTAAGTCCTTAGCGTGGTCAGAACAATGTGGATATCTATCCACCCTTTTTCATTTAGACTGACCATCCGTGCAAAGGAGGTTGGGAGCAAGCAGACGCCCACCGCACAGGGTGTCTCAGTTGCGGGCTCCCTTGCTCCTCTGTGAGAGGAAGAGGGTCGTACTTTAGCTCTAGCTCAGTCTCTCAACCAGAATGCACTGCTTCCTCCTCGGTTTATCTGAGAGAAAGTCACCACCGTGGCAAATCCGATTCTCCCCGGAGGAGCACGTATTCCTCCGAGGATCTTGATTTTTATTTCTCTCCAATAATTCTTGGGCTAAGGCAGTGTTTACACTCATTTCTGATCCTGCTTTCACAGGGCCCTCCATTCACAGAAAATGCCCGCCCCCCTGTGTCCTTTGGGATATTGGCACCATTCTCTATTCATTTCTCTACGAGCCCCAAATGTCCTCCCTGGTACAGGGGGGTGGGGGGGGCCAGAGGAGGTGGCCACAGTCCATCTCAACTCAGCCCTAACTGTTTTCCCAATGTGAACACCTTTCCTCCGGCCGTTTTATTCCCTGCGCTTGGAGATGCCCTAGAAGCAGGGGGGGGGGGGGCGGGGGGGCGTGGGGAAGTCCCCGGGGGGAGATCCGGGAGGCTGGGTTTTCTGAGAAGGGAGAAAGCAGACCTTGCAAGCTGTGGTGATGGGGAGGGGAGCACTTCACCTTTGCATCCCAGGAGGGGTCTAGCATACGTTTTCTGAATGGATATAAAAATAAAAAAGCCCAGCAGGGGCTCATGAAGAGCACACCAGGCAAAACTCATTTCTCATCCGGGCAATTGAAACCGCAGGTGTCCCTACCCCTGGCGGCTGCTCCCTCTGACTCCCCCTGTATATCACCCCAGAATGAGCTTTCAAAGAGTGCAGATCTAGTCATGTCCTTGTTCTGTTACAAAGCTCTGACATTTTCCTGTTGTCTCGAGGATAAAGGCCCGTCTCCCCAGCCCGGCATGAGGTTCCCCCGCCAGCAGCCTTGCCGCTCTCCAGGGCCTCTGCATTGGGTGTTGCAAGCACTCCCAGCTCCGGGCCACCCTCCACCCAAGCCAAACCACTCTCTCCACTTCTAGGTCTTTGCCCATTGCCTCCTTTGTTTGATGGTTCAAGGATCCTTTCCTCAGAAACTTTCCTGGCGCCCAGGCTGAGCTAGCCACCTTCCCTCCCTTCTTTCTGATGCTATGTCTTGACACTGATCACACTGAGTGATGACTTTTTTACAGGCTGCCTCCTACCTCCTCTCCTTTCTGTGAGAGTTTTTGAGAGCAGGGACTTTGCTCAGTTTCTTTTGCATCTCCCTGGCCTCACACTACCCTAGGTGCTCAGCATATATTGGGTAGATGGAAGGAGGAATGGAAAGAGTGAGGGAGGGTGGGAGGGATGAATGAAACCCACCTCACTTATTTCTGCCTAGGTCAGTAGACACCCATTGGGTTTGCTTTGTGACGTCTGGACTTTTGATGCATCCTTCCATAACCTCATCCATGCCTGTGGTGGAAAACTGCGTTTGATGTGATACTACTCAGCTGTTTGAAGAACTGCCCCAAGCAGCACCAAATAATGGCAGCCTGATAGGAGGTGCCGAGTGACCAGTCGCGTGGCTCTGCCCTAGGCCATACCATGCTCAATTTTTAGCCAAGAGATTGGTTTCATCTCTGCTTTGAATCAGTAGGATGACTGCTCGGCAGAGGCTGTATTTAAAAACGTCATCTTGTGTTGTTGTGTTGAACTCTGCCACTTGCTGAGCCCTTCTGGCCCATCAGGCTTTGGAATCCTCCCCAGTGAAAGGCATCCTCCGACCCCAATCCTGTGCCGTGTTCCAAAAGACCATCCAGTACCTCTGTGAACTGCACCCCTCCACCTGTGGCCTCCTTCCCTACAAGCACACCTTGGCAGCCCCCCTGAGTACACCTGGCCACCTGCTCCTCCAGGAGCTCCCAACACGGTCCCACCTCTAGGCCTTTCCACTTGCTCCTGTTCCAGCCTGAAGAGTCCTTTCTCCATGTCTCCACCCAGGCAAATGCTAGACCAGCTCAGACAAGCTCATTCTGTTCGTGGGCCCCAACCCGACCCAGCAGCAGCCTTCTACCTCGGCACTCTGGCTCCACTGTGGCCGTCGCCCTGCCGTTACCAAGTAGGGCTTTGACAAGTGACGCCCAGTGAGTTTCTCTGTGTGCCTGCAGGAAAGGACGTATCCATGGGATTCGGGACTTAGAAACGGAGGACTTGTGTGCCTGCCCAGGAACCTGTGGCAGCTCCCTAGTGCCTCATACACAGAAGCTTCAATGATTCTGCTCAGTTTCTCATTTCCTGTCCCCCACGCCAGCTCTAAACCCATTCCACTTCCCAATGCCCCCTCTTCTGTTACAGGTAGCCCAGATTCCAGACTGCCCCTGTCCCTGTAAGGCCTCCCCTCACCTCTTGAGCTTATTTCTACAAGCAGAAACTCTGCACCTGCCTCTCTCAGGTATTTCGTGCTACATGGGCCACCTCCTCTCCGGAGTTCTCACAACCTGACACTTAGCCACTCATTCTCACCATGTATTGCCTATGGTGCTGGTGCATACCTGAGATGCCCCAGTGCAGGCACCCAGTCCCAAGCTGTGACAGAGCTGACTTCTACTCTATCCTCCACACCACCAACTACATTACAGTGAATTTTGGCTGCTCACCTATAAAGTGGGATTATTAACCTGTGCACTCCCAGGTTAATACAATATAGCCCTGGAGGTGACATGCATTTAATAAGCAGAAACCTGTGTGTATAAGTCCCCAGAGGGTACAGACCTGTGACCTCAGGACAGTAGACTACCCATGGGGGAAGGGGGCATAATATCCTCCTTCAGCAATCTCTTCAGGCCCAAGAGTATTGTTTGTGCTGGACATGGGGCCACTGATGAGCAGTGGGGGTAGGTAGAAAAGTGAGCATTCTCGTAGCGAATGAAAGCAACCAGAAGTGTAATGGGGTCAGGAGCCTGGAACCTACCTCTAGTGTGAACCCTGGAATCTGTGCTCCTTCCTCTGTATGGAGTGGTTATCCTTGCCCGTTCCCTTGAACAAACCAGAAGGCAGAGCTTGAAAGGTGTATGGGTCTGGGAAGGGGAGTGAGGAATGTGATGCTTCACTCTTCAATGTTGTGCTAGTGGTGAGGGTCACCAGAGACAACGCCAAAGGTGGAAGGTCAAGTCTGAGCCCTCCTTAGACTGAGGAGGGCCCAGGGCTTCATAGTACAGGCATTGGGGTCCCGAAAAGGACAGATCATGCCGCTTTTTTCTTAAATCCCCACTCTCACAGGGCCTGGTTATGGGCTAAATATGGATGGGTATCCACTGCAGGTGGGGCTGGGAAGAAAGCATGCAGTGACAGCCCATCACCAAATGTCCCTTGGGAGGGGACTCAAGGGATCCCAGAAAGTGGGAGGGACCTCATGGGTTATGTATCAAAACTCCAGTGAATATAGCGGAGCAGGGCCAAATGGAGTCAGTAGCCTAAGTTGAGAATCTAAGTTAAAGAAAACATGTTAAGGCCTTCTTCCGTTTGTGATTTAAAATAAGTATAATATCTAAAGTGCAAAATAAAATTGCATGTTTGAAATAGAACAAACTTACATATATGCTGAAATGAAGAATGCCTTTTTTTAGATAGTCTGACTTTTTAGTTTGTTTTTTTCCACCTTGTGGGTCCCCAACAGTGGTCCCAGGGGAAGGGTCACAGTGGTCACAAAGAAGGGCAGTGTTGGCATCATTTCCTGGGGTCAGAGGGCCTGAGCAGGGGCCTCCCTTCGTAGGATCAAGCTGCTTCTAGAGGTAGTGAGCTCTTGTTTTTCAGGCAAAGGCCCCATCGTGACTTGGGAATACTTTCCATCACTCCTTCCACTCTGTGCACCTATCGGGAGCCAAAGGCCTGGGGCTAGAAACTTCAGGACCACGGATAGCTCAGAGCGGTCTGCAGCCCTGACCTGGTTCTTCCTCCCAGAGGGTGCGTTCAAGCCTTGGATTTGGGGAGGAAGTTTTGCAGCACTGAGGCCCCAGAAGGGCCAGCAGCCACCATTCCAGACTGGTTTTCCCTTTCTCCCTCTTCCTCAACACCTATCCTTCCTCTAACCCTGCCAGCCTTCCTGCACCCACTGGGATGTCTGCGTGCTGCGAGAAGAGCCGCTGATGCAGCCACTGCCCAGAAAAGCTCCTGTGAGGAGCCGCTGACTGAAGTAGGGCGGGTGGGAGGACAGGGAGCAGGGTCCCTCTTCACATGGGAAGTGGTAGTAATTAGTCTTCACGGGGAGGGGAGGGTAGTCCATTCCGTAGGAAAATGGGATTTTTAAATCATTTTAAGAGCTGTGTCAGCTCTCAAATGGCCTGTGGTGGGGCCTCCGAGGGGCTGGTAATTAACTCTCTTGTCTCCAATGAAAGCAGAGGGGCAAGAGGAGGACTCACTTAATAAACCCAGAGATTAGCTTCAAAATGGGCCCCAAATAACTAGGCAGGTGCAGGGGAGGGAGAGGACAGGCCTGGGCCACCTGGGCCCCGGCTGAGGGGCAGCCAGCCTGTGAACTTGCCTCCCTAACCCTCCTTTGTGCAAAGACCCCCTCAGTCTTCACTGGGAGAGGCTAGGGGTGGATGGAGGCCTCCCCAGCCTGGGAAGTTCATCGCCCTGCATGGAAGCCCACAGCGAGTGGAGGTGAGGGAGCGGGCACTGGAGCCAGACAAAATAACCCTTCCTGCAGGGGGTGACTCTGGGGCATGCTGTTGGCAGCATGCAGGAGTCCCCACACTTCCACCTGCCTTGGCCCCCCCGGGGACCCCAAGATCCAGGAATGTCCTTTAGGAACCCTGACGCTGAGTCTCGGCCCAGAGCTCCTCCCGCCTCAGAACAGACCAGCGGGGCTGAAGGTGGTGGAGCCTGGAGAAAAGGAAAAGGAAAAGGAAGGCTTGTCGTGGCAGCCCCATTGCCTGTGTCCCTCTGGACATCACTAATTCCTGCTTTACAGCAGAGCCTCTTGTTCCCTGGAAAACTGGTCATGCGGAGTCTGCCCGGAAACCTACTTTCTTGATGTGTCCTCTGTGGAGAGCATAATTCCAAGGGATCAGAACAATCAGGCTACAGTCCCTAGAAGCCGTGGATCCAGCCAGCGTGTCCCTAATTAGTGGCAACATGGGGCAGGGAGGCCGTGATGGCAGCCAGGGAGCCAAGCCCAAGTTGGTGGTATTTGAAGGAATAAGCAGGAGTCAGGGCTGAGCAGCGCTTCCTCTCCTCCACGCACTGTGTGCCGAACGGGACCCTGGGCTGGAATGAAGTCTCAGGGGCAGCAGATAGAGCCCTGGGCCAGGCTGAGGGCCGGGACCTCAGGCTTCCAACCAGGCTGGCTCCAGTGTGCCCTGGCCACCACGTCCTCTTTGGGCCTCAATTTCCCCAAAGTGAGCACCTTGGATAAGACGGTTTCTAAAGATGGGCGAGCAAATGTCAGCCCTCCCCACTCTGTCTCAAGCAGGCCTCCCTCCAGCCACTTCCCAGCACTCAGCGTATCTGTAGCTCGCCATTGACCTGTTTATTAGTTTACTGCCTGTCTCCCCCACTGCACTGTAGACCACCTGGAGAAGAACCCTGTCCGCTGTCTCCCCTGGCACCTCCATTCCTCAGCACCCAGCAGCCTGGCATGTGGCAGGCACCTGATTCATCTTGGCCAACTACCTGGAAGCTGGCCTCCTGACTGAATGAATGATGCTGCATTGGGGCCTGTCCTGCTAGGACACCTCCAGCCCAAGGATCGGATGAGCTGCCTGGGGTCGGGCCACTGCTCCACCCTGCACTGCCTCTGACTACATCATCTGGAATAACTCATCCCACCCAGCACCCAGCACCCAGCACCCAGCACCCAGCACAGGCCATCCAGCACAGGCCACCCAGCACTCAGTGACAGGCTCAGTTAGGGTGTGCAATGAGGGACAGAAGTGTCCAAAGGCCCTCCTTACCCAGGGACCAAGCCCTCATTGGGAGGTGGGCTGTAGAGAGAAACATGGCTTTGTCAGGGGTAAAATCTACCAGATCCTTCCACTGTGGTTGCCTCTATGTGTCAGTTTCACATGGAAATTACCTGCATGGAGTCTGGAGTCAGGTTCTATTCCTAGAACAGCTCTTTGAGCCTCAGTTTCTTCAACAGCAAATTGGGTTGATGATCATAATAGCCCCCATAGCCATAGGGGTGATAAAAGTAGCAGCTCTCTAGTCGTCACAGAGAGGCTTAAACAGGTTAGATGTGTTTTTATGTATGAAAGCCCACTTGGTTTGTCCCCTGCTGGTGCCAGCATGCTGTGCCCTTTACAGAGAGCACACACCAACGCCCAGGGGCAGCTGAGGGGTGAGGCTGCTGCGGAAGCCCTGTGGGAGGGGCCCAGGCCTCAGGCCCAGTGACCTGGTGTGGGTGTATGGAGTGCACGTCCCGTGTTCACCACGAGCCAGAGCACCTGTGATCAGTGTGCGGGGAGCCCTGAGAAGCAGGCACTGACCGCATCCCCTTGTACAGATGAGGACACTCATGGGTGCAGCTGCCAAGCGGAGGAGCTGTGATCTGGGCCCACGTAACCTGGCCCCTGGGCCACATGCCACCACCATGCCACACTGCCCTTTGCTGCCACGGCGGCCCTTGCCCCGCACCTTCCCTGCGGCTAAAAGGTTCTTCCCAGACCCTTTGTCCATTCTCTCTCTTTCTCTCCTCTCCTGCTCTGTCTCATCTCTTCCCATCTGTCTCCCTCTCTCCCCCTCCTTGGCCCTTTTCCCCCATTTCCTCATCCTCCTTCCCTCCCTTCCCTCTCTCCACTTGCTCTCCTCTCTCTCTGACTCTTTATCTCAGGTAAGGGTGCTTCTCCAACTCTGATCTGGCAGGTGGGGAGGAAGGCAGGAGAAGGGGAGACTGGGTCATTCTGAGGAGCCCTCCGACCCCAGTGTGGGGAGCCCCTATGTTATCCAGGAGCTGCAGGGAAACCCATCAGAATAAGGCATTTGGCCCAGGAACTGCCTCAGTCCCTTAACACCTTCAGACTCTGGAAGACAAAACTGCGCCGGCCAGAATGTGGGCAGCCCGCAGGGCTCCTGCTCTGCTCACAGAGCAGACCCAGGAGGCAGGGTCCACAAATCCGCTCCCCGAGGGGCCCGCACCAGCTCCTCCCTGGAATCTGGTTGTGCCCCTGGAGAAGGCAGGGGATCAGGGGGTGCAGGCCCCACCCCAAAGGGCTCCTGAGCCCCTGAGGGCTCACAGTTTCCCTGAAAAGGCCACACACAGTGCCAGTGGGGACTGGGGTCTGGGAACTGGGCTGTTTATCTTGGGCTCAGAGAATCAGGGCCAAGGCAGCCCCCACGGCAGTTTCATAGCAAAGGACCTCTTGCCTCTGCCCGCACCCCAGTTGGGTGCTCTGAGCAGCAATGGTGTTTCCCTTACCAGGTACAGCCTGAGCCCCTAGGAAGGGTGACAAGGTCTGACCCAGGTCCACAGAGCCTAGCAAGGATGTTCCCTGCTCCACAAAGAGGGTGAAGGTGGTGAGAGGGAGAAACCACGGGGTGGAAAAAGTTTGATGCGAAGCTTACAATACACACACTGGAGCTTAGAGGAGGTGGTGAGTGCTGGAGACCACTGGAGCCCGTTGGGGGGTCAACATGGCGGCAGGGGCAGAGTGGTGACACATGGGGCAGACTTGTGGTGGGAGGCTGTTATGGGGTGACAAAGATGGTACTAATCGGAGGGAGCTCACGAACAGTCTAACCTGAAGGTACCAAGCATCCAAGAGATCTGGGGCACCCTCAAGCTCACGCCTGGGGCGGCGCAGGGGGCCCCCAGCCTCGCTGGGCTAAGGCAGGTGAAAGTCTGCCCCAGGCCCAGGCACAGAGGTGAGGTTTGCTCATGAGGTTCTGATGAACTCCTTTCTGGGGTTTAGCTGCACATGTGAGTGTGTGTGTGTGCGCGCGTGCGTGCACACGTGTCTGCGCATGTGTGTGCTTGCACGTGCACACATGTGTGTGTGTGTTTGGTTTACCTGGTTATTTTCCCATGATGAATAAAGCTTGACCTAGTGTGGTGTGTGTTTTTTCTGGACTAACTCGTCTTCATATCAGCCTATCTTTATTCACTCATTTTTAGGCAATTACTGTTTTGGAGGTAATCTAAATGTCAACTTATAGACCGCCAGCAATCTCTCAGGAATTTTCACCAAAGGTGATGCCCAGTCACAGCCGCAGAGCATCCTTCCTGAACCTCCCCTCACCTGATGGCAGCATTCCCAGGTGGGAGGTGCTGGGCGTCACCCGGCACCAGATTCAGTGAGTCGGGCCACAATTACCTCCGATAGCTTTAAGAGAGGGGGCAATTGTCTCCATGCAGAGAAGAGGTTTCTCAGGCTAGAAGGTCACGTGGATTCTGCCATGGCCTCTGAGTGGCTCCAGATGTTGGGCATGGATTCTAGGACCAGACCCAGGAGAAGAGAGGACCCAGGTGAGAGTCCACGATGGGCCCTGCAGCAACGTCAAGACCAGAATCAAACTTCTTCCAAACACAGACTACGGGGTCCAGCTTCAGTCCCAGGAGTGGGGGCATGGCCGGGGTCATATTACATGGGTCTCAGGCCCCCTGTTAGGGTGTCTCTGACACCAGGCCGCCACGGAGGGCAGGAGGGGAGAGAGGGGCCCATGGGCTGGTTGGGGAAAAGGTCCATCTACATCCCACCTCCCTCACGCCTGGGCTGAGGGTTGAGCTGTTGCAGACGCTAATGGTTCATGTTCAGTGCTCCCTTGCTCCCCTGTACCCCAACCCTCTGTGATGGGCTGCAGCCCCAGCCAGGACCATTCATGCCCTATACTTAACCAAGTTTCTCCTATGCAGTGTCTTAGGGGGCTTGGGCGGGGGGGGGGGGGTGCGGTGTCAGGCTTTCCCTGGGTTCCCTCTGGGGGTTGCAAATCCTCTCCAGGTGCACATTCCCTGGCCTCTAGTAACCATTCCAACCCTACCTCCATTGTCCTGCTACAGAGAGAGCTTGGCCTCCTCTCTGCTGCCTCCCCTGCCCCCTACTGGTTCCATACCTGCACAGGCAGGCCTGTGTGGGGACAGCTCTGGGCTGTGGTGAGACTTCTGGATGAAGGCTCTTCTACTTAGGGCCTCAGGATGGTGAGCACAGCGCTTCACAGTGTAGACCTCAGCCTCCTGGCTGCCCTGGGAAACAGACCGTCCGTTTCCTGGATGAGGACCGTGAAATGGCAATACGTGGGCCCCTGGTGCTGGACCAGGTGTGTTCCTGGCCAGGCTGAGCTGGGAAACCCTGTGGTGAGGTCTGGGGTGGAGAGTGGGGCTGGGGTCCTTTTCAAAGGCCAGCTCTGCTCTTGGGGGCTTTCAAAGCCTGGCTGCCTGACTTTGAGTCTATCTCATTGTGAGTGAATTAATTGTTGTGCAACCTAGAGTGGTGAGACAAGTTAATTACATAATTACTACAAAATGACATGTTATTTCATGGCTGCAATATGGTAACTCTGTTGGAAACAATTGTAATTGCCCAGAAACTGCATTTGAGTGGCTCCGTTCTTTCGATAACCATGTAATTAACTTGTGTTACAACTTTATCTGCAGCAAACTCTGAAGTTAGTAGTTGGGAACCTTGGGGTGGGCACAGCCACCTGAGACCTAAGGGCCCAGGAAGGGTCTGGCATTGGGGGCTCTGCTACAACCCAGGAAGAGAACTTGCCTTTTCATGTTGAGCAAGAAAAATCTCATATTCAGGGCTCCAGCCCCCAAACTCATCCACCATCTCGTCAGATCGCTCCCCAGTTTCACCAGCCTCGTGGCACATGATAGCCACAGCAGCCAGGCTGCCTGGCTCCCTGGCTCTCTTCTCTCTCACACACATGGATGCAGTTCCTTCACAGGAGGGGGAGCCCCCAAGATCTTTGGCCCTAGCAATCTCTTCCCGTGGAGTAGGCCACAGGCCACAAAACTACAACTTAGAGACCTAGCCCATCAGAGCCCGGAGAGCAGCCTGAAGTCAGGGTGACAGGAGGCCCAGGCCTGCCCACCCCAGCAGCCGGTTCCCTGCCCAGGGTCAGGCAGTTGAAGCAGTGGGCCGGCTCCCTCAGCCCTGGGCTCTGTCTGTGGCCAGGATAAAAAGTCCCTGGGGAAGGACAGCAAGTGGCCTGATGGTGGGGGGCTGTCCATACAGCCTTCCCGGTCAGGTTGGACCCCAGGAGCCCCCCGCCCCCTGCCTTAAATACTGCTCTAGGATGTTTTTCCAGTTCTAGGCTCTGTGCTGGGTGCTGTGGCTGCAGCCAAGACAAGACAGCATGCCTGTTGCCCTGGGTGAGCCTGGCTCAGCAGGTGGACAGAAAACACCCCGGGTGTCTGCCTGCCAGGCTATTGTCTGGCCTGAGTTCAGTGCCTGTCCACTTGCCAGTCTGTCCCAGCCTATCTCTGCCTACACACCCACCTCTTGTGTGTCCCTCTCTCCTGCCAGCACTTGTGTCGGACTGGGTGTCCGCTGGCTGATCTGTCCCTGACTCTGGAGTTGTCACCAGTGGTCCTGTGTGCACTGGAGGGAACTGGCCTGTCCCAGGTCCCCCTGCAGTGTTCATCCTCACCGTGATGCGCTGTTTGTTCTCCCGGCTTTCTCTCTCCTCTTCAAGGGCACGGACTGTGTCCGATTCATGATTCATCCTCAGGTCTGGTGCTTAAGGCGCGGGGCTGAGACAGTGGATTAAGGTTTGCCGACTGAGTGAACGAAAGCCCCCAGCTGCGCGGGCTGCGTTACAGGGGAGCAGGACTGTTCTCGGTCACCCAGAAAGGCAGGGGGCTGGGCCCCAGGTCAGGCCCAGCTGCAGGGAGGAGACAGCAACCGCTGCCCATCACTCTGAAAGCAAAGAGGGGTTTCAGGGTGGTACTCCGTGTAGGGGGCTCTGGACTGGGGTCCCACTATGGAGGAGGTCAGAGCTAGGTTGCTCTCTGGGCAGAGAGAGGGGGGTCTCAGTGGACTGATATAACAGAGGAACCCAGGGAAGAAAGGGTTTCATCTTGTTCCTCTTCATCTTGGGGGTCTGCTGAGAATCAGGGTACATGCTCTGCCAGGGGAAGGGGACACCCCAGTTCCCACCTCTGGGGTGCTTGGGGTTGCCCCCTCCCTCCAGCTTTCCCCCCCTAAAACCTACCTGGAGAACCCCATGCCCTGCTCCATGTCCCTCCACCCCCAAAAGCACCCCCACTGTCAAGCAGCAGGGAGGGGGCCCAGGTCTGTGTCAGTCATGTGATCAATGCAGAGTAACCTCCCCGGAAACATTCATAAGTTTAATCCACGCCAGTAATAAAATCGCATTACATTTCTCATAAAATAAATGTTCCCATTTATATACAGAAGACAGACTGTACAGGCCCAGCCTGGCCCCAGGAGGGTCACACACAGACGGGCAACGGCGGAGGGAGGGCCGTCCTTCCCGTGGAGGACGGAGGCGTTCTAATCGGCGGGAGAGCGGTTGGCCGGCCGGGCGGTGGGCAGGCGGGCAGACGGACAGATGGGCCGGAGGCCAGGCGCCGGGCATTACTGAACCTGCGAGTCAAAGGTGCCATTGAGCTGCCCCTCCTCATAGTCCATCTGACACAAGATCATGTTGTTCTTCAGGAAGAATTTGTCTCCCACACAAAATCTGGAAAATCCAAGCAGGAGAGACAGGTCATGGAAGGGTCCCAGAGGGCAGCGGGGGCCCCCAGACAGAGCTCAGGAGGGCTCTGGCCCCAGAGAGCCCAGCTCGGCTGGAGTGGACCATGGGACATGAGGTCCTGGGGGGCTTGCTCCTTGAACTTTCCAGAGGGCACACCCTAAAGTCCGTGGGTTAGCCCGGCCCTCCGCCAGGCCCTGCAGCCTGGGGGGTGGGACAGGCAGACAAGCCTGGGCCACAGGCCTTCCAGTCAGATCCCCATGGAGGGCTGGGGTGAGTGGGAAGGGATGGGAATAAGCTACCCCTGCCCCAGAGAGGGAGAAAGAGAGAGGAGAACAAAGAAACAGGAAAAGACCCAGAGAGGACAGAGTCAGAGATGGGAAGGAAAAGGGGTAAATGGTTAATTTTCCCGCCCCTCTGTTCTCTTCCCAATTTAAGAGGATGGTCAGTGAAAGGCACTCTCTCTAAACAGAACCTGTGGGTTTCCTGGAGCATCTGTCCAGGAGGAGGGGACCCTGTTCCACCATGCGCCCTACCAAGGAGGGCTCTGCCTTTCCCTCTCTTCATCCAGTCTTCCTTAAGTCCTGGAGGATTCAGCCCTTCCCTCAAAGATGTCCCCAAGGTGGCTGAGCTGTCAGTGGGACCCCAGGGTCCCAGCAGATCCCAGTCTAACCACCAGGTGGCGCTGCAACGTCACCGAGCCCTCCTAGCAGTGGGTCTGGCAGAGCCCCAGGCCAGTGTTCCCTACAGGTCCCTCAGGACCTAGTCCTCTGGGAATGTGCTCCTTCCTGTCTAGGGGCTCCTGAGAAAGGGGCCTCCTTCAGAGCCCCCCAGCCAGGAGGGCGCTAGCCCCATAGGTCCCTGAGGTCTCCCACAGGACTGGGGCGAAAAGACCAGAGAGGAGGCTGGGAGGGAACCAGAATCACAGAAGAGGGGTCCACAAGGAAGGGCTGTTCCCTAAAGAGATTTCGCCCTCCGGGCCTGGGAACCCCTTCTCACTAGAACATACATGCACATGGCACACACTAAGGGCACAGGGCATGTGTACAGAACCCTTGTACATGCACATTTAAAATGGGTCTTTTCCTGCACATGCCTACTCACCACGCACAGAGTACACACATACCCCCATTTGATTATGGACACCTAGAAAAACATGCATATGCCCACGTGGACATGTATATTTAAAACCACACATGCACATGGCACCCTGTGCATACACAGTAAGCCCACACATGCTCCCATCCACTAAGGTCACACAGACAGAACAAAGAAACAGGAAAAGACCCCGAGAGGACAGAGGTAGAGATGGAAAGGAGAAAGAGGTATGCACACACAGTGCATGTGCACACAGTGTGGGAACGCACACATTTGACTACAGGGCTTAGGCATATATAAAACACACATATGTACACACATGCTAGTACTCAGGACAGCGTGCACATGCAGCCACATGCACACACGGGACCCACATCTGCATGCAGGCCTCCACAGCTTCTGGTCTGTTCTGGCAGGAGTCACCTGGGGTCTAGTGAGTGTGTTGGACTTTCTACCCATCTAGCACTCACCTCTGGTTGCAGAGCTGGCAGGCGAAGCAGTCGAGGTGATACACATTGTCCCGGGCCCGCATCACCATCTCGAAGGCTGGGATCAGCTTGCTGCAGGCAGCGCAGTTTCCCGTGGTGCCGAACAGCCTGCAGAGGGAAGGGTGCAGGTGCTCAGGAGCCGGCCAGGGAGCTCGGGAGAGGGTGGCAGGGCAATTGCCTCCACCCATGGCCCCCCCTGTGTCCCTAACTTTTACTAACAGATGAGGTTTCAGAGAAACTGGCACATCAACTGAGGGATGGAGGTGTAGGGGCTCAAGGGTCAGCTAACACTGCCCATCCCTGGGCTGGGCTGGCAAGGCCTCCTCCCAGGTTCCCACTGGGGTCCCTCAAGCCCCTGGTGTCACCGGAATACTGGGCTGGACCCTGAGCAGACTTTAGATTCACACAAGCCAGGAGTTAGAGGTAGCTGGCCAATCACAGGCTGTGTGTCCTCAGGCAGGACACCCAGTCTCTCTGAGCCTCATTTATTTCAACTGTGCAATAGGGACTGAAATACAACCTTCACAGGCTTGTTGTGAAAACTTTTGCAAATGCTCAGTTGCAACTCATGTAGTGAACACCTATATAGTGTTTACTATGTACCAGGCACTGTCCTAAGGGCTCTACAAAGATCAACCCATTTAACCTTGCCAACTACCCTTCGAGGGGGTCTTTTTCAGCTACCAACTCAACTATGTGACTTGCCTAAGTCCCTTTTCCTTTCCCTGGGCCTCAGTCCATCCCTCTTTAAAAGGGGATGATGGACTAGATGATCCTATCCTGTCCAAAGATGTTTCTACAACAGGATAGACATCAAAAGGAAGCGCTGAGGACCTGTGGCACAATGCCACTTTGAGGCAGACAACCCTTCTCGTAGCTGCTGCCTGCCAAGTTCCAGGGACAGGGAGCTCACAGCCTCCACGCAGGCTAATCCCCGACTGGATGTTTCAAGGGTCTGAGCCAGCCAGGCTTCTCTTAGCTTCTTCCCTGCACACTGGCAGAGAAAGCCCCACGTGAGGCAAGGGGCAGGCAGGAGGCCCCTCTAATCCCTGATTTGTCCAGCTCAAGCTCAGGCGTCTGCAGACGAGCTTGGCTCCATTATTCATCAGTCCGAGCTGCGTGGTGGCTCAGATTAAGGCAGACAAAGGCTGGGCCACAGCATCTGCCTGCCACGAGGGGCCATTCTTGCCACCAGTCCAATAAGGCTGTAGAGGGGGCAGGCTCTGGAGAGCCATTTTTCCGGGGCTGAAAAGCTCAAGGAAAGCCGCACTCCCTACTCTGGCCCACTGGCCTACCTGGCCCCACAGTCATTCCCGGCCTCTGCCAGCACCCAGGGAAACACCTCCAGGCTCCAGGAGCTGGCAGGGCCCAGAATGCTTGTGGGTGCTTCAGCTCTCTGACAAGCCCAACCTGCCCTGTGGCCCATCCTCTCCAGGTTCCGCGGACTCATCGGATGGTCTGTCATCTCCTCTCAACCAGGTGATGTCCTAAACCTCCAGAGTGGGACACTGTATCCAGGTCCTTGGGGGGTGAGTCCCAGGAGCATCCCTTCCTTCACCTCTCCTCCCGGCCTCAGCCTCTCTCTTCCAGCCCCACCAGGAACACTGAGTCACGGGTCCTGGTTTATTGCATCACTTAAAAAACCAACAAACAGCAACAAACTCCTGCAAAAGGCAGAAGTTAAAAGGGAAGCTGCAAGCAGGTAAATCTTAGGCTCTTTGGGGAAGCAGGGAGCCTCCGCTGATACGCCCACCCCTCACCACGTCCATACCTGAGCAGAGGGAGCCCCAAGAATCCCTTGCCCCGACCTATTAATTAATGAGATGGGCCTTTCTTCCCCACAAGGCCCCGCCACCACCCAGAGCCTGTGTGAGAGCCAAATGCAGATGCTGGGTCTCCGCCAAGGCCCTGGCTCTGTGGCCTCCTTCCAGCCTTGCTGATGTCATAGACGGCCTAAGGGAGGGTTAATTGGGGGAGGCAGTCCCAGGGAATAGGATGCAGGCTGTGGGGGAGGGGGAGTTAGAGCTCAGATGAATGCAAAGCAGGAAGTTATCCTTTTCACCACTCCACAGAGGGGTAGACTGAGGCTCGGGGCTAGTTCAAACCCAGGTCTTTCAGCTTTGACATGAGCAGTCCTTCTCCCAGGGCCTGGCTGTCTGCCCTGCTCCCCAGGCATCCAGGCGTCTAATCCCAGGGCCCTTCTGGAAAAGTGGGGGGAGCTGGGCCCTGGGGAGAGGTGGGAAGGAGGGCCCAGAGCCTTCAGAGCTTTCCCACCTGCTCCTGGGAGCCCCTCTGAGGCAGCCCCTCCCAGATCCAGGGACAGGGGGTCAGAAGCACCTGACAAAGGCAGGGCAGGGACAGGCTGGTGCCCACGGGAAGCTCAGCTCAGGTGCCTGTGGTTACAGATGCCTGCCCGGAACCTGTGCTGGCCACTGAGTCCCAGGAGTTAAAGGCGTGGCCCTGCCATGGGGGCTCCGCGGGCAGGTCGGGGGCAGGGCAGGGGCCGGACAGTCGGGGCTGAGCACACACTCAGGCTGTGCACTCTGGGTGCTGGGTCCACAGCCAGGGGCTCTCTGAGCAGAAGGGCCAGGCGGTGGGAGGCGGCCCACCTCAGGTAGTCTCGGCGGCACAGGATGAGGTTGGCCTTGGTGTAGAGGGTGGAGCCCACCTCGCCCAGGCGGCAGTCACAGCAGGCGCACTTGAGGCAGTCCTCGTGCCAGTACTTGTCCAGAGCCTTCAACAGGTAGCGGTCCTTGATCTTGCGGTTGCAGCCGGCGCAGCCCTTCTGCTTGCCTTTGGGCTGGACGGACAGCATCGGCACGCCTGCGAACGGACAGACAAGAGACAGATGGACACGGGTGGGCCCTGCGGCTCTGTGCTCTCTGAGAATGGGAGCCTCTGCTTCTCTCTGCTGTGCCCCTCCAGGATGGGGTTCCCAGGAGCCCTTGCTTTCTCCCCGGCAACCTCCTCCCTGGCCTCGGGTCCTGTCCTTTGGGCTGCGTGGCACAGTCTGTTCCCCTCCCCTGTGAAGGTCCGTCCGGAAGCTCCAGGCAGCACTGGGGAGCCCACATCTGCTCTGCCGCAGGGCACACACATGGCCTGAGGCCTGGCCCCTGATTGTTCCGCCCCATGCAACTGCTGCCCCCTCTGCAGCCCGAGCTACCGGAGGCCCAAAGCCCCCCTCATGCAGCCACCATCCCATTGGCTCTTCCTGCAGCCCCAAGGATGGAACCTCATAAAGAGCATGGGGTCCACTACAACCCCCAGTCCTTCCTGCCCTCTCGAGACTCCCTCATACAGCTTGTGCGTTTATCCGTTTTAACCCCCAAAGTCAGGCTACAGCCTCTTGGCTTATTCATGCAGAGCCACGGAGGCGTCAAGAATATAAGATGCCCTGTGACAGTCCCAGGAGGGAGCAGGACTCTGGAGCTCACGCAGGTGTGTGCAGGAAGCTCTCCTCGGCAATGCTTGCAGTTATTCAGACTTCTGCCCTGGCCCGAGGGAGGGGAGGCTCCCAGCCTTTGGATCCCTGCTCTTCCCACCAGGATAAGCATCTTGGAGCCACTGGCCCCCTCCCGGGGCTCACCGAGCTTCTCAACGTACAAGAAAAGTTCAAGTACGAGGGGCTGGGATCTAAGCCTGGCATTCACCAGAGGACGGTGATGCACGGCAGGCAGGTGTGTGCATCACTCACACCCCATGCACGCGGGCACGAGGAGTGACCACAGGGAGGAACCGCCGAGGAGATGGGGACAGATGTCAGGTGTCATCCGGGAGCTTGGACATCCCCGTGGAGCCCTGAGGCTTGAGGGTGGTGCAGACCAGGCTTGGTGGGGAGAGCAGGGAGTCTCAGAGCTCCCACCTGGGGGGAGTGGAGGTGCCTGTGAGCACTCGTGAAGGTGGTGGGAGTGGGTGTTCCCTCCCTGACCAGGCTCGGGTGGATGGAGGGGTTGACTCTGGAGAGAACAGCCCCTGCTTTCCTGCCTTTCTGGCTCTCCAATCAGCTCCTGCCCTCTGCCCTCTGCTCTTGGCCCCATCCTCGCCCTGTATTCTCCAGGGCTTTGGGTTCAAATCCTATCACCTGGCACCCCCCCCCCCCCACACACACACACACCCACTACCCCCAGTCCATTGTCTGAGCTCAGTGATGGCGAACCTTTTGAGCTCGGCGTGTCAGCATTCTGAAAAACCCTAACTTAACTCTGGTGCTGTGTCACATATAGAAATTTTTTTTGTATTTGCAACCATAGTAAAACAAAGACTTATATTTTTGATATTTGTTTTATATATTTAAATGCCATTTAACAAAGAAAAATCAACCAAAAAAAGAAAAGAGTTCGCGTGTCACCTCTGACACGCGTGTCATAGGTTCGCCATCACTGTCTGAGCTGCTTCCTTGGTGTGACCCTTCCTCAAGCTTCCGAGGAGAACCACAAGGGGCCTCAGTCTCAAATCCACAGGGAGGCGGTCCGATGGGCCTTCGGAGTGATTCTGAGCAAATGGTCTCCTTCTTTGGATGAGGAAACTGAGGCTCAGGCAGCCCCAGGGGCTAGCGTAGGGCACCAGTTAAGCTGGCGCCTGGGGACCCTGCCCTCCTCCTGTGCTCTCTCAGCCTCATTGCCTCCTCAGACGCCTTTCTGAGAGGGGGTGGCCCTTGGGCCAAGGGGCAGCAGGCCAGGTGAGGGCAGGGAGGCGGTGTTACAGGCTGCTGTGGGCTCTCTCTGCCCGCCCTCCTCCAGTCCCCGCAGGGCTGTTGTTGCTGGGAAGTTCGCTGCCTGATTTCCTTAGTGCAGCTCTAAAGGTTAATTGGTCTGAGAGAGTGATGGGGCTCAGGACAACTCTGTCCCCGGCCTGCCTGCGTCTCTTCTGAGAGGGTTCAGCCCGGTCACAGCTCTGAGGAGCCCTGGAGGCCAGCTGGGGACCAGGCACCCCTGAGAACTAAGGCGGGCGGGAAGGGCTTCTTTCAAGACCTGGCCCACATACAGGGAGGAACCAGGTGTGGCCAAGTGGGGGAGGGGTTAAGATGTGGGAAGATTTGGGGGGTTTCTGGTGGGATGATTTCTCTCCAGGGCTTGTAGAGGGAGCACCCAGCCAGCATAGCCACCAACTTGGAAAATCTCAGGCCAGGCCTCTAGGATAGACGCTGAGGCTGATCTCCCCTTGCTTCCCTGACCCCTCCTCAGTAGCCAGAGCTCTTCAGCTGTGCTCTCACTGGCAAGGGGTAGGAGTGGGTGAGGCCTGGTATATCCACCCATCTCAGGCGATGCACCTGGCCCACTAAGTTATACCCCAAAATGATGGGGGATCTCAGCACTAGGAGCATCTGCCCTCTCCATCTCCCTCTGGCTTGGATCCTGGGCAGAATGCCTGGCCACTGAGCCACAGGGCTATAAACTATCGCACTAGCTGGCAAGTCCATCCCCAGACCAGGCTGGTACCTAGCGGACCCAGGGAGGCAGGAGAAACAAGCTTGCCCAGGTCCCCCACCTCCTACCTGTGCCCAGACTGGGCCTGGCACGCGGCAGGTTCTTGGTAAAGCTTGGGCATCCTGCTCTAGGGTGCTGAACTCTGCTTCCTGGGCCTGAAGTCTTAAGAAGCCGTGTGGTTTCTGCCAGAAGTGCACTGAGACAGAACACCAGGGCCAGCCTGGTGGTGGAGGTCTCAGAACATCTGGGGGCCTTGAACTTTCTCTGCCTGGAAAGGCCGAGGTCCTGGGAGAAGTCTGACTGGTCCCTCCCTTCTTTATGGAGCACCCATGCTGTGCTTTTACTCCCTGGGTTAGTCCGCAAGACTTGAAAAAACTGGAAAGGTAAGGAGGCTCTGAGGAGTTACCAATGGGTCCCTGCTCCCTAGAGGGTCCAGGCTCTCCCTGGGTACCCTGCCTCCCCAGCCCCCACCCAGCCTGTCAGCCGGCCCTGCAGACACCTCTCCCCCCTCCCTCCCCTGCCTGGCTCTGGGAGCTGAGCCTCGGGCCATGCACTTTCCATTAAGGAGATAGCATCCCTTTGCTGAAGTCCATTTGGGATCCATTTTAGTGTTATCTAAAAATCAAATCTACATGGTAATCCTTTTAATGTACTCCTGACTTTAGAAAAAAACAGGTTTGCGCTCCTTCAGGAAAGGTTTTAAAGCATTACCCAGTAATTACTACTCACCCATGAAAACACTGATCTTTTACAATGGGTGATGTGTGCGCCTGCCGCACACGCCCACACACGCTCAGACACTCGCAGGGGACCTGGCCAAACAAACCAGTTCACTCAGCCCCCGCGCTCCCCTCAGACCTCAGGGTGTGGAGGGGACATCTGCGGGGAGATTGGCCAAACCCGTACCCTGTCTCCACCCTGGGCGGGCTGATGGGGTGAAGGAGGCAGCCTCCCAGTCTGACTCATCGAGCTGCCAGACACTTACCCTCAGCTCTTTAATCTGGGAAAAAGCCAGACAGTCCAGGTGATTGGAGGGACTGCCAGAGGTCATTCAGCTCCCCCGCCCCCCGCCCACCTTCCCTCCAACCAGAAGAGCAGCCCTCCTCTTCGCATGGACTCCCCAGGTGGCCTGCCAGCCAGGCCCAAGTCTGCAGCCATCCTGCCCACCAATCCCAGGCCAGCTGCCTTTGAGATCCGGCAAGTGGACTTCTCCAAACTGCCAAGCCCGTTGGCTCCTGATCCCACCAAGGCCTCCTGCTTGGGGAGGAGGCAGAGCCTGGCTGTGAAGCACTCCTGCCCCTTCCTAGTGAGTTCCTCCAAGGCCTGTCCTCCTACCCAGAATGCCCACCCCACCCAGCCCCAGGTCACCCCGGGCCTGCCCTGTGGCTCCCCTGCCTGCACTCATTGTGGCCACCACTGGCAGCTCCACCTGGCATGTGCGGCCCCTTCCACAGCCCAGCATGTCCTGCGGGGCACTGTTGATCTGCTCCCCGCAGAACCCTGGAAGAGCACCCCCTCCATCCTGCAAGTGGATCTTGTTTGCTTCTGTCCGGGGCCCTCACACCGCCACTGCTCCAGGAAGAAAGGCCTTGCCTGCCCACCCCACTCTGCCCCAAAGGGCAGAGGCAACAGAGGGGTTGAGGCAAAGAGCACAGGCCGTGAACTCGGAGCCCACTTTCCAGTCTGGGACGTGTCCTAAGCAGCTGGAGGGCCTGGAGCAAATCCCGTCACCTTCCTGACTTGCATCTGTGACACGGGGGCAATGGTCTCTTCCCACACAGACTGTGGCGAGGGTAGAATGAGGTTGAGCACGGAAGCCACAGCACAGAGCCCGGCGTTCAGAGGGGACGAACAGGAACCGACATGCACTCCAGGCCGACCGCCTTCCCCCCTCTGCCACTCGGTTCCTTTTCTCTATAACTTTTTGTCTTGATATAATCGCAAGCTTTCAGAAAAGTTGCAAGAATAGAAAGAACTCCTGTATATCCTTCACCCAGATCCCCTAAATACGAACATCTTACCATATTTACTATCTATCTATCTACCTATCTATAATATTTTTCCTGACTCATTTGAGTTGTTTTAGAGATGAAGCCCTTATGCCCTTTAATACTTTGGTGTCATTTCCTAAAAGCAAGGGCATTCTCCCCCACAAGCATAGTACAGTTATCAAAACCAGGACATTATCATGGACATAATACTGCTATCTAATCTATAGATCTCATTCCGATTTCACCAATGATTCCAAATAATGTCTTTTATGGCAATAAAATTCTTAATCATGCATTGCCTTCAGTTGTCAAGTTGAGTCTACTTAACTCTGGAAGAATTCCTAAGCCTTTGTGCTTCCAGACACAGACAGTTTTGGAATACAGACTAGGTTTTTATGGAATATCTTTCAACGTGGGTTTATCTGACGTCTTTGACTGTGTGACTTTCACTCCTCTGTGCCTCAGTTTTCTTTGTTAGAAAATGAGCGTGAAGATAGTACTCATCTCACAGCGTTACCACGAGGAATAAAGGAGTTAATATGTGTTCAGGACTAACTGGACCTGGGAGTCGGAAGTTAGCTCTGCTGAGGGTCACCCCACCCCATCCGGCCCATGATGACGTCAGTCACAGCTCTGTCTCAGATCCCCCAAATAGTGATGGGCACTTATTTTGAGGAGACTAAACTGGTATGAATGTGCCACTGTGGTAAGAGTCACACGGGTACTGACTAGAGTCCAGCATGACCCAGAGGACGCCCAGTGGTCACTGCCAACGTGTGCAGAAGGAAGTCAAACCCTCTGTTAGGCTGTCTCGTGTCTGGCGAGTGGGAAGGGCTTGCTGTGGCAGCTCAGAGGGTGGCAGTTCAGGGCAGGTCCTTCTGGCTGCTCTGGAGCAAGCCCTGGGGGCACAGGCACGTGTGACCTTGGTATTTCTCATAATCTCCCCTTGTACCTCAGTCCCAGTGCCAACCTGTGCCCACACAGCACAACACAGCTGCCCAGTCCAGTTCTGGGCTTCCCTTTCTCACCATGGGCGCCCTCCCCTCCTCTGGGGCAGGCAGGGAGCCTGGGCGGGGCTTTCCGGGGGCTAAGAGAGGTCTGTGGGGGGACAACGCCAATGGAACAGTTAGTGCTCAACTTCTGGGCACTTGGCTCACAACTGCCTTATGAGGTAGGTACCATCATTCTTCTCATTTAACAGCAGGGAAACGGGGGCACGAGAAAGGCTATGACATGTCATGGGCGACACAGTTAGTCGGGGACAGAGCGGGGATTTGAACCCTGGCAGTCTGTATTTGGGGCCCCAGCACTGGACTCACCTGCTCTGCTGCCAGCATGTGTGTGGTTAACCTCTGAGGGGCTACTGACCCAGGCGGGAGGCACTGCAGAGATTAGGAAACCTGGGTGGTACACAGGCGCAGGACACACATGCCAGTATACACAGTCACACACAAATACAGGTACATGGAATGACACATATGCATTAGGTCCACAAGAGGTGGGACTGTGTCTATGTATTCTCCCCACAACAATTTTATTCTAGTGCCCAGCACAGTGCCAAGTATAGTAGCTGCTCAGTAAGTTGCATGAAAATACATAGGCATGCACCCAAGGGCGCACATGCCTGGATGTGCATGTGTAAACATAGGCACACATATGCACAAGCAGTCACATGGATTTTTATTGCCTTTGAAAAACTACATTTCCAAAGAGTGGGACGTCGCTCAAAATCAAGCTCTGATTTGAACAAAAGGCTTAGTGATCTGTTCTCAAAACCACTTTCCCGGGGAAAGGAAGAGTGCGAGCCCCCAGGTTCCACCCACATGGACTTATGTGGAGGGTGGACGCTATCCAGGAAGTCCCACCATCATCACACCCACTTCAGCTGCTGTGTGTGTGGTGGTGGTGGTGGTGGTGAGGTGTCTATGGCCTTCAGGAATCTGGGTCCCTACCACCTGCAAGGTGCTTGTACCCACCTGGGCCCACACCTGGGCCTGGAACTGCAGTGTAGAATCAGAAACGGAGCCAACCTCAGCCCCTCCTTGGCATCAATGCCGTTTAATAAGGAAATTTGAAAGTGTAATCTAATTCTGCAGAATCTCTTTAAATCTCGTTTTCTCAGAAGTCACTTCATTTCGCACGGACACATCCAGCCTTGTGAGAAGGCCTCCATTTCACACCAGTTTTATCTCCACAATTTCTCGTCTCACTGCACTCCTATCCCAGGGCCTTGCCACACGGCAGGCGAGGCCTGAACTAATAGCATTTCCTACTCATTTGGAATCAAAAGCCAATGAGAACAACTGTTGAAATGCACGGCGACAGCCGCCTAGGGCACGCTCCTCACCGCCCTCTGCGCCCCCATGCGCAGGCAGCGTGCTTCCTGGGTTAGTGAGGGAGAGAAGCAGGGTCCTGTGGCCTCCAACTCCCGCTGGGGCCAGTGAGGGAGGCTGAGGCTTGGCTCACGGGGTGCGGTCAGCTCAGTGGAGGAACTGGCCCCTCTCGTGCTGGGACTGCCCCTAAAGGGGGTGTGAGAGTCGTAGAGGCTAAGACTGGGGGCCGTGCAGACAGATGGCCTCAGCTTGAATTCCACCACTTCCTAGTTCTGCCTCAGTTTACTCACCTGCTAAACGAGGACAGCCTACTCTGAAGGATTACTTTGAGTATTAAATTAGATTAATAGACACGAAGTACGTAGAACAGAGCTTAGCTTTACAAAATCAGCTAAGAAAACGTATGTGTATCTCATGACCCAACAATTCTATTCCTGGCCACTTGCCCAACAGAAAGGAGACCTTATGTCCACCAAAGGAGATATATACAAGGATGTTCACAGCCATTTACTTCATAATAACTCCCAACTGAAAACGCCACAAATGCCCACCGACAGTAAAATGGATAATGAATTATGGTATATTCATACAATATAAGGGTCCACAGCAGCGAAAAGGGACAGATCACTGATACACGCAGCAATATGGATGAATCATAATGCTGAATGAAAGAAGTCAGACACAACAAGGCACATACCCTATAATTCTATTTATATGTAATTCCCCAACAGGCAAAACGATCTGTGATAGACGTCAGAATAACGGGTGTGCTATCGCCTGGCAGGGGGTGCGGGGAAGCCCGCGGAGGTGCTGGGAATGCCCTCTGTCTTGATCTGGGTGGTGTTAAAACGATGTATACATATGTAAACACTCACTGGAATGAACATTTGAGACTCGTGCAATTTACTGCATATATTTCACATCTCATTTTTTTTTTTTTTAAAAAAGAACTACTAGTCAGATGGAGCCCCCTCAGGCGGGACTTTGTATGCCTCTTCAGGAAGCCCACCTTTCACCAGCACTTGCTGCATCTGTCCTCTCACTGAATCCTCATTTTAACTCCCAGGTACTCAATGATTATCCCCATGCGACCGGTGAGGAAACAGAGGCCCAGGGAGGTCCAGGCCCTTCCCCAGGCCACGCAGCTGGAAGGGTACAGGGCAGGGATGGGAGCCCCGGCGCCCCAGATGCCAGAGCTCAGGTTCTCACCCAGCACACGCCCACAGCCTCCCTGGCCAGCCTGGGCGAGGAAGGCTCCCGGGAGCAGCATCTGGGTGCCCCTGTACAGCTGGGCTGGGGTGAGGGCATGTGTAGAGCAGGGCCTGGGCTGAGACCAGGGGGAACTATGGCCCGTGCTCTGGTGGGTCACGGGTTGTTTCTGCTCATCTGCTGGTCCTTTAGAAGCTATGGATCTTAAAAGGGCATCTGGGCAAGGTCAAAGGGAGACGTGGACCAGAAACTAAGGACATAGAAGGGACAGGGGCTGGGCAGGGAGCAGGAGGGCTGTGTAGAGGCAGACCCAAGATGTTTGCTTTGTAGCCTTGACAGTGACGAAGAAGCCTTGAGATGGCACATGGCCTCAAGGGGGAGGGTCGAGCTGTGAGGGGAAAGCTGGGGGCTCCAGACCCAGAGCCACAGTAGTGGGGGGAACCCTCAACCAACAGCCAGGGGCTTGTGTGTCAATGAGGAAATGGGAAGGAAGAGGTCCTGGAGAGGGGCTGGCTCAGGTAAGACATTTAAAAGCAGTTCAGCCCCGCAGCTGCGGCTCAGTGGTTGAGCGTCGATCTATGAACCAGGCAGTCACAGTTCAATTCCCGGTCAGGGCACATGCCTGGGTTGCATGCTCAATCCCTGGTGTGGGGTGTACAGGAGGCAGCCGATCAATGATTCTCATCATTGATGTTTCTATCTCTCCCTCTCCCTTCCTCTCTGAAATCTGTAAAAATCCTGTATAATAAAAGGCTAATATGCAAATAGACCAAATGGCAGAATGACCAGTTGCTCTGATGCGCACTGACCACCAGGGGGCAGACGCTCAACTCAGGAGCTGCCCCCTCATGGTCAGTGTGCTCCCACAGGGGGAGTGCCGCTCAGCCAGAAGCCAGTCTCATGGCTGGTGAGAGCAGCAGCAGTGGCGGGAGCCTTGCCTGCCTCCATGGCAGCACTAAGGATGTCCCACTGATGGCTTAGGCCCGCTCCCCCTGAGTGGACATCTCCCGAGGGCTCCTGGACTGTGAGAAGGCACAGGCCGGGCTGAGGGACCCCCCCTCCGAGTGCACGAATTTCGTGCAATGGGCATCTAGAAAATAAATGAAGGCTGTCCGGCAATGCTTGCCTTCTCTAAAGCACCCAGTCCCCCTGGCCTCCACAGTCCACCACAGTAGGGAAGAGTAGAGATGTCTCTGAACATCTGCAGCCACTGTAGTCCCGTTCACTCACATGATAATACCCTGTATTAAATACCTACTGTGTGCCAGGTGCTTTATTCTCATTAACTCTCATCCTCATCACTGAGGTCAAGGAAATCATAGAACCTGCCGGAGGGCACAGCTGTGAGGGGCCAAGCGGGCCTTCAGACCCAGGCGACTGGCCCCAGCCCCTCCCTGCTCTCTATCAGGGCCAGAGGCAACACGGCATCATCTTTTTCCTGAGCCACGGCGACAGTGAACTTCTGCTTGGACCCAATCTTGACCTTGAGAAGAGAAGAAGGCTCTAGAGGCCCCTTGCTGGGATCCGTCGGTCAGGGTGGGCTTCCGGTCCCCAAGGCCCCATGGAGGAGCATTCCTGTGCAGGAGCACGAAGCAGCAGGCATTTCTGCAGCGTGTGCTGGTGGAGGCAAACCTTCCTAGGAATGGCATGTCCTAGAGCCTGAACCCACAGTGACCTTCCAGTGTGTGTAGACGATGGGGCGGAGGGGCTTCCACACGCCTCATTGTGGAGGGAAGCTGGGCCCACACAGCCCTGTGTTAGGAAACAGCTTGAGGGGACCCAGTGGGGAACTTGCAGGGGCCTGGAGGGTTCACTGAGAGACACCGGAGCAGGTCCCATTGGAACTGGCTCGTGAACCACACACAGTTTCCTGGGCTCTTTGGTGAGGGGAATTTAGAGAAGTCAGAATGTGCTCTTTGTTTGTCACTGGGAATGATGCTTAAGTTAACTGCGTAGTTATCTGCAGGGAGGAGTGTAGGCATTTTCTTCCAACTCTCTGGTGGTCTCTGTAAAGTCCCAGATGTATCTCGAAAGCAATAGGACTCTAGATCGCCTCCTCCAAACCTGGGCTCTCCACTCTTATCCAAGCTTCCCCTCACCATACAAACACCATCACCCACCCAGATGTTCCGGCCAGAAACTCATCTTCAGACCCCTCGTTATCCTCATCCCCCTTCCTCTGCTGACTCCTTCTCCCATCCCACCTGCTTCTTTTCATTTCCAGCGCTGCCACCATCTTTTGCCACATTATCAGTATAGCTCCCCACCAGCCTCTCGTGTCTAGGATCTACAATCCGTTCTTCACACAGCAGCTGGAGAAATCTTTCCAAAGTAGGTCATGTTACTGCTCAGCTTGAAACCCTTCCATAACTTCCGGTGGCCTAAGAGTTCACACTCTTGATCAAGCCCCGGATATCCTCATGTGGGTCTGCCGCTGCCTCCCTCTCTCACACGGCACTCCAGTCACATTCTGGATCTCCCTACTGCCACAGGGCCTTTGCACATGCTGTTTCCCCCTTTATAGAACACCTTCCTGCCTCTTCACGTGGCTGGCTCCTTCTCATCTTTGGCTTTCGGCTTCACTGCCATCTCCTCAGCAAGGCTTTCCTTGACCTCCTTATGTCCTTATTTAAATGACTCCCTCATCATTTCCTTTTGAGTTTTTATCACAATTTGTAATTGTTTTACTGTTCTGTAATTTTACTTGGAAAAAAAAAGGTCTCTCTCATAAGATTGTAAGCCCCATGAAGGCCTGTTTCAGGCCCTGCCTGGCTTGTTCACTGTTGTGTCCCCAGGGTTGAGCTCTGCAGCTCCCTTTTTAACCGTCAGCTCAGTTAATGAACGGAGATACTCAGATTTGACTGGCAAGAGTCTGCTGGCCAGCGTGGGCTGATGCAGACAGGCAGGCTCCCCCGAGACAGGAGCCTGAATCAGGCTTGCTGTTGACTCGAGCCCCCAGCCCCAAAGCACCTGTAGCTTTAAGGCCTAACAAACAAAGCGATGCCTAGGTCCTGCCTGCCTTGATCTGGATTTTTGAGAGGCCCATCGCAGTGCAGTGCGAGGCTCCCGCTGAGAAACGACGGCTCTTGTACAAATACAAGCTTTCTAGCCCTTCGATAAAGGGACAGCAATCCTGCCCTTCAGGCCCTGCAGACCCTTGCATGTAACTACTCCATCCCAACCCTCAGGGACTGGGGGTGGAGCCAGAGCACAGGCATCTGTGTAACCACAGCAGTTGTCTTTCCCTTTGCATTTGTGGCCTGGGCACCTCCTCCTCCCGACACAGGCCTAACCTCCCCAGTCACCCACCTGACGGTCCTCTTGGCTGACAGATATGACCACTCTTCTGGTCTAGTTTAAGCGCTGAATGCCCAGTGGAAGGAAAAAGCCCCTGAAATTTGCCGCAGAAAACCCCAGGCCCAAGCTTTTCTCTCTCTGTAGCCTCCACCAAACCCCATCCCATCCCGGGCTGCTGGAGCTAGCCCCCAGGGCTCTTGACAGGATGCTGCTTGGAGCTGCACAGCTGTGGGGACCAGCAGGGAAGTGTCTGGAAGGTACATTCCCCAGACAGCAACCCAGCTGCTCCCTGGGCACCCGCAAAGCCCGAGTCACCCGTCTAATGAAACAGGGCTCCCGAGGGGCCTGCAATCTCCGCAGAGAAGGAGGAGGGCACGGACTCCCAGACGAGTCTCAATTTCACAGCATCAGGGACGTGAGCACCAAGGCACTGAACCAGAAAACGAGAGTCTGGCAGGAGCGGCAGACACACCGTGCGCGCCAGGGGATCGGAGATTAGGGCCCTTCAAAATCAATTTTGAATTCAAACTTTTAAATGTGTTCTCCAGATGCAAAGAAGGGACCCTCCAGGCAGGCTGGGCCCGGCCAGCTGCTGGGTCCCGCTTCCTCCCGGAAGCAGCCAGGCCCACCTGCCAGCCACTGGGCTGGATGACCAGGGAGGCAAGCTGGCGAGGAGGGAGACTCCAGACCCCGCCCCCGGGAGCTGCAGGGACAGGAGCCCCTGGGGCTCACCTCACAAGCACTACCTCTGGGGTGCCTGCCTGAGATGCTGTCCTGGGGCTTCCTGGTGAGGCTTCGGGGGCTCCTCCGCCCTCCTTTACGCACCTGGATGAGAGGAGCTAAGTGCAAGGCCCCTGGGGGTTAAGATTCCCTTAACCCCCACCCCCAGCCTGGCTGAGGAGGCTCATGGGGCACCAGTGGCTGAAACCATGGGAATGCGAGCCTTGGACTCAGACAGGCAGAGATTGTAGCCTACACCATTCCTGGGCTCCCAGGGAGGAGATTCTGGTTCAGAAGTGCATTCCCCCTCTGGAAGCCTGGTGGGAAGAAGCCTGCCGTGAGTGTCGGAGAATGCAGGCCCTGTGGAGGGCGAGTGAAGCCCCCAGAGCAAAGGGAGAGACAGTGGCATCCGCGTGCGAGTCAGCGAAGCAGCGGGGCTGCTGGGAAAGCTGGCGGGGCCCCAGGCTGCATTATCGGAGGCGAGGTGTCTGCGGGCCAGGGAGCTGACAAGCATGCTGCCTGTTACTGGTCAGACCACGTGTGGAGCACTGCGCCCTGTTTGGGGCCCTGCCCTGGGTGGGAGACAGGGACACACAGGGCAGCAGGCCCCACGAGGACGCTGAGGTTAACAGACCGCTCCAGCCACACCTTGGAGGCGGCCCCAGGGCCCGCAGCGGATGCTCCTGGCAGCCCACCTATGGCTCCCTGCTCCTGCCGGGTCCCTACTCAGCCGTATTTGTTCCTCCAAGCCTATGATCAGCCCAGCACTGAGGCCTTCCTCATTGCTGGGTGGGGAAGCCGGTCCATGACAAGCCTGTCTGACCCCAATGACCTCATAGCCTCTACTCGCCAGTCTTCCAAACTCAAGACTAGCCATCAACTTTAAGCCACACTCCTGAGACAGGGACACGAGTGACTGGGAACCACTCTTCTGCTGAGAGGCGACAGAAGGGGTAGCCGAGGCCATGGGTCCGCAGAGACCTCACAGGGAGCCCCTGCTGGGGTGAGGTGAGCTGGGAGGGGGCAGGAGTCAGCAGACCACTTAAGGGAGAGCAGGCAGGGATGCCCTAACCCCTCCCGCCCTGGCTTGGGAGTGGGCTGCAGGCTCTGTAAGGAAATTACAACCCAGGCCTGGGTAATGCTCCTTTTAGTTACAGCATAAACTGCAGCAATAAAACGTACCTGGGGAATGTTTAGAGAAAGCACTAATGATTTCTTCCCCAGTGGTTAATAAATTCACTTCCAGATCAATTTGTTCGCGATAGAGCCCGGCGAGCGGAACCCGCGAGGCGGGCACAGCCGAGTGTGTCTTTTTCAGTATAAATGATTTATTACGATGATTAGCGGCACATAAACAATTTAAAATACAACGCTAATTAGTTTGGGGAAAAAGGAGGGGAAAAGCCACGCTGCCTCTCTCCCCATTATGTTCTACTTCCCTAAGTGTGTACTTTTTAATTAAATCCAAATGTCACAATAAATTTAAAGTGTTTTATTACCACTCGGGCTAACGAAGGCAGTCATGCAAGCCCCCTTCTCAGGCATCCACGGCCTCGGCTGGGGGTGAGGATGGGGGTACCCAGCAGGGTCTGTCCACGAACTCTCCTGGAGGTGGGAGGGTTTTGCGAGATCTCTGGAAACCCTTCCTGGTTTCTGGCAGCCCCAAGCTGGAGACCTCTGGGACTCCCCTCTTTCTCTCCCCTTCCTGGCAGCTCAAGTGATGCCTTAATGCCGGCTCTGACCAGCCCAGACGCCAGGCACGTCTTCTCGGTGGTCCCCCAGGACTCTGCACCCTCCTCGAGCCCTCCTCAGTGGCTCTATCATCATATACCTAATACCTCTGCCTGCCCAGCATCAGGCTTGGCATTTCCTATGCATCTTACCGTGTCCTCGTTCCAGTGCTGTGAGTAGTAATTAATTTTGGGGATGGGGAAATTGAGGCTCAGAGAGGTGGGAACATTTATCTAAAGTCACACAGCTATAAAGTGGGCTTTTGCAACATCCCTATTCCTATCCCACCTTCTTCATCAGAACCCACATCTAACCACGCCCTGGTTTCCCAGCCCCCAGAATGCGGAATAGAAAACAGAGCAGAAACACATTTGAGGCAGAATTTCAGGCCAGGGACCTGGACTCTGATGAATCTGGGTTCAAGTTCAGGCTCTGCCATTGACCCACAATATAAACTTAGCGAGGTTCGTAGCCTCTCTGAGCTTCAGCTTCCCTGTCAGCAGAGCTGGAGCAATAGCACCCAATTCACAGGCGAAAGAACCGAAGCGGCTAAAGCAAGCAGAGTGCTCTGCAATCCGTGACACGCTGTGTAAGTAGAAATTACCAACAAAAACCCTTGAGGTGAGCAGGGCTCTGCAAGAGCACGCAGTGCCCATGTCACTCGTGAGAAAATGGAAGCCAGCAAGGAAAAGGACTTACCCAAGATCCACTGAACCTTAGGAGCCAGGGGACCAGGTTGCAGGCAACCTCCCTTCCAAAAGCTCAGCCAGCCAAGAATGACTTTTCGCCTAAACACTCTTGCACTGTTTATTTGAAATTAAAAACAAATATCCCTAAATGTAGAGTTACCATATGACCCAGCAATTCCACTCCTAAACACATACCCAAGAAAAATGGAAACAGATGTTCACACTGAAACTTGTAGATGAATGTTCATAGTAGCAGCATTATTCACAATAGCTACAAACAGAACTCAAAATGCCCATCGGCTGATGAATGGGTAAATAAAATGTGGCATACACATACAATGGAGTAATATTTGATCATAAAAAGGAAGTACTGATTACATGTTACAACATGAATGAATCTTGAAAACACAAGGTGAGGAAAGAAGTCAGCCACAAAGACCACATCTTGTAGGATTCCATTTATATGAACTATCCAGAAGAGGCAAATCCATAGAGACACAAAATAAATGAGTGGTCGCCAGGGACGAGGGGAAGAGGAAGTGACTGCCAATGGATATGGAATTTCTTTTTAGGGTGATGAAAATGTTCTTGAATTGGATGATGGTAATGGTTGCATGATTCTGTATGTATACTAAAACCACTGCATTGTACATTTAAAAAAGCTAACTGTGGCATGCCAATTATATCTCAACAAAGCTGTTATAAAGCAACACAAACCAAACATTCCTTCGAGAACAGGAGAAATCAGTTCATAAAAAATTATTTCTTGGGAATCAGGAGAGAGGCCCTGGGAGGTCCAGCAGCCAGCCCGGGCCACCCCATCTCTCGTTGGCTGCTCCACAGGGAAGGAAGAGCTCCAGGGCACCCCCTTGCCTCCCTCCCCAGTCTCCCACATCCAGGGAACTGACTGTCCCCACTCTTCCAGCCTTGCTGGATCCATCACTCTTCTCCGCCCCATTTGCCTCCACCACTGTATTCATGTTTTGTCTTCCCAGCTCTCTGTTGTAATTTCTGCATCCTCCCAGGCCTATGCCTAACCTGCAATGCCCTCTCTACAAGCTAGGCATGCCCATGGGGGAGGGGTTCCCTTTCAGACCTTGAGCTTGTCCTGCATTGAGTCCCATAGTTATGGTCTGTGCATAATGACTAGACCATAGTGAGGCCCTTCAGGCCCAGCCGAGGTTCAGTATGGAGTGCTGCCCTCTCCCAGGACCGGTGAACCCTGCCCCAGACAGGGGTGTGCAAGCTCAGATCCAGGCCACGGAGGCCAGAAAGGAAGGCAACATGTGCCTGTGGGTCAAATGGAAACCACTGGAGGGAGAGCACACAGTGCCGGGCCAGGGACAGCCCCCTGTGTGGTTTCTCTGAGGGGTTGACTCAAGAAGATGGAGCATCCTGGCCAGCAGGGGGAGCCAGGCCCACTCTGGGGTTAGTTTCCTGAGGGGTGGCTTCCTGAGACAGTAGTCCATGATGAAACCCGAAGACTCACGGAGTTAGCTTCATGCCTAGAACATGGGTACTTGGCCCAAAGCCCAGATACCCCCTCAAGTGACCGGAGCCATCCTGCCCCATCCCTGGGGCTCTTCCCACATGTGGAGGACTTGGAGGCTGGTCTCTCTGCTGAGATGAAGCCTGAGGTACCATAATGACCCTCAACGTAACCTAGTTGGAGTTCTACCTGGAAACAGCAAGGGCCGGACGGGACCATCCAACCTGATTCGAAAGTGGCAAGACCAAGCACGGAGGGCCCGGATGCTCTCACCGGGATCTCTGCTTCTCCTGACCCCGGGAGGCCAAGGAGAGACAAAGAAACCTCAGCAAGCGGTTTCCTTCTCCTGGCTCTGGCCTCACCACACTGTTCCCCACCATGGCCATATCTCTATACCCAGCACCACACTTGAGGGGTCAGCTGCCAGTGACCCTTGACATGTAAGGCGAAACCGAGACCCTGAGAGGCCTGCCCAGGGACATGCTGTGAACTGGGGACAGGGCCAGGCTGGGGCTGCAAGAGTTTTGGCTCCTAGCCCTGTGTTTCAACCCCCAGGAGAGCCCCTTTTAGCCCAGCTCTCATGGGAGGAACCGCTGAAGCGGCCTCTACCCAGGCCACCTCAACAATGCCGGCTCCCCGGCACCTGGCAGCAGCCAGCAAGTGGGGAGGCCCTCAACCCCCAACAGCTGCTGGGCGGCCGGCTCAGGAGGGAGCCACCTTCATCTCCTCCGAGGGTGTAGTCACCACTGAGTGAGAACACAGGCCCTGGGGTAATGGACGCTTGCTTTGCAGGCTCCTAGTGCCATCTGTGAAAAAAAGGAAGCTAGCAGGTCCCACCCGCAGCCCGGACCCCTGTGGGTACGTGTTTATAGTCAGTGCCATCCCCTCTCACCACCACAATCAGGGAAGGCCTGGGAGTATATTCGCCACCACCTCCCAGGATTCACCACCACCTCTCATCTGAATTCTGCCACATACCAACTTGCTGGGCTCTCCCAGGCAACGTCTCTCCCTCTCTGGGCACAACCCACTCCTCCACAAAATGGGGCTAGTATTTGATTTCGCAGCCTACCATGGGTGCTATAAAGATGAAATGAAGGCTCTGCCACATCTGGGGCTTCGCTGGCATGAGGTGATGCAGGAAGCGGAGGCTCTGGGCCTCCCAGGGCTGAGGCTGGTGACTCATTCTCTCTGGGGGCAGCTAAACTTTTGGGCACCTGGGGCCTGAGATACTGTTCCAGAAGCTGGTCTCTCACAGGCTGATTTTTCGAAGACAGTCCCCAATGATCCCCCGTCTCCTGATATTAACAACCTCTGTGCAATTCCCCCCCACACACTTCCTTGAGTGGGAGCTGGACCTAGTGACTTGCTCCCAAGAAAGGAAATACAGCAAAGTGATGAAATGTCACATCTGTGATTAGATGTGTCACATCTTATAAAAGACTGTGACTTCCTGCTTGCCAGCAGACACTCTCGTAATGGCTTTAAGGAAGCAAGCTGCCATGCTGCAGAGGCCCACATGGCACGGAACTGGGGGCAGCTTACGACCCACCGTCAGTGAGGAGTGGAAGCCTCAGCCCACCAGCCCATGAGGAACTGATTCCTGACACCAATCCAGTGAGTGAGCTTGGAAACTCAATTCCCAGATTAATCTTGATTTGAGACCACAGCCCCGGCCGACACCTCTATTATGGCCTGAGAGACCCTGAGCAGAGGACCAGCTATGCCGTTCCCGGACTCCTGACCCACGGAAACTGTGAGATAATAAATGGATGTTGCTTTAAGCTGCTCAGCTGTGATCTGTTGCAGAGCAGTAGACGACTAGTACACTGCCTCACTGCATACACACACACACAAGACAGGAGGGACTTGCCTCAGGCCAGAGAGAGGCGGGCCTGCAGACAGATCTCTGCCCCACCACCCATGTCGTGGTGAGTTTCCCTCCGGAGCCCACTCCTTGCTAAACGGTTGGACACACGGACCTTGAGGTGCTGTGCCTGCTGTGGAGTGTTTCCAGGAGAGGTGCCCAGGAGACAGAGCCCACTCCCAGGCCTGTCCTAACCAGGCTCTCTCTGCTGGGCAGACCAGGAATATGGGCGGAGCTGATCACCTCTTCCTGGCGCCACAGCCTGGGGGCTTTCAGAAGAACAGCCCTCCCAGGGCTCTGCAGCCAGGCACCTCTGGAGCAGGATAAGCGTTTCAAAGCACACCCACTCCCCCCTCCTCCCCTCCTCCCCCAGACCTAGGTAGGTTAGGGGAACCCCACCAGTCACCTACAGAACCTTCAAGAGCTTTGCCTATTGAAGGCTCAACGGACGGAAACGGTGGTCATGATCACATCCATTTGACTAGTTGGAATCACCAGTACAATTTACCGTTAAGAATTACTGTGTGGCAGAGGCGGGATTTGAACTGAGTCTGTCTGATACAAAGCCCATGCTGGTTCCACTTGCTTTAAAACTGGAACCTGAGAGTTCAAGCGTTCTGATGGCACCCATATGCAGCCCTTCCTAAACAGTCTATCACCAGGGTCAGGCACTGGAGTTTTTAAAAATTCAGGGGAGAGGAGAGACAGGATGGAGTAGGTGCTGGCTGTGGGCCCTAGATGTTCAAGCCAGAGCTGCTCCCACTTATCTGGGAAAAGCGGGTCTCCCTCCCCCTCTCTATCAAGTCATTGCGCCAACCGGCAAAATTGAATTATTAAAACTCCCTTCTGGGGTACCACACGGATTTTTCTCCACTGAGACTCAGAGCGGAGGGGCGGCTGCTCCCGCCACACAATATTAAAATGTCAGGAGTTTAAGGCCTGCGTTGGTTGAGTCATAAGTTATCAGCACCCAGTGAGGGCCGACAGAATGCCTCCCTTAAATTATTAAGCAGAGAGCGTCAGACTGTAATATTTTGCTAAACCAAAGTACAGACACAGACAAAGATGTCATTTCAATATTTGAAACCAGCAAGTTTAATTTAAAATAAGAGCAAACCAATAAGCTCAGAACACAGCCGCGCATGAGAGGAAAATTATACTGTGAGAGGAAAAAAAGTGGAAGGACTTAAGAAATTTATAAAAGTAATCTCCAAGTGGAAATTAGAAATCAAGGCCTAGAAACAGAATAACACAAAAGAAATATTACTGTCCACTTTCTAAATCAATATAACACTGCTCCACGCCAGAATTACCATGGTAACTCAAGTAAAAAGAATCAAGCAATTCTTATTATTTCAAAATAAAATCACAGCCTGAAGCCTGGGTTTTATTACAACCACTGATAGATCGCTGGCTTGTATTTATCTGAAATATTGCTTTTCAATCAGCTGGTTTATGAATGTACACAGGCCGCTCACCAGCCCACTTACCGCCCCATTTTGAGGCGAGGGGCTAACCAATGAATTGAGTCCCGCCTAGCCGCTTCTGCATACACGTCCAGGTTGAAGGTAGCTCTTGTAACCACAGAGCTTCACACCCATCCCTACTGCAGGGCAGGGAAGAAAAGCCAGGGAAGGCAGTGGGGGCTGGCCTCCTATGGTCCTCCATCCCATGAAGGAATAGGCCCGGGCTCAGATGGCAGCGCAGACACTCTCCCCCACCCCCGCATTAGCAAGCCTCCCTCACCACCTCCCCAAGTCATCCTCTCACTGCTCCTCCCCTGCTCACTCTACAGTCAGGCAGCCTGGGTTCACAGCCCAGCTCTGGACTTGCGAGCTGTGTGGAGCCTGCGACCCATTACACAGCCTCTTTCTACAGATTTCTCATCTGTCAAATCAAGATCACAATCGTCGCTGTCCCTAAGGTGGTTAAGGATATTAAATGAAACCATACATGGAAGATGTTTTGGTGGGTTGAGTACAGAAATGGCCCCAACTCTCTACCCCTCTGGGTAGCCACATCCTGTGCAATGTGACTTTCACCTCCTCTCTTCAAGGGTATCATCTATTTCCCCACCCCTTGAACTGAGGTTGACCTTGTGATGTATTTTGGCCAAATGCCAACATCCAAGAGCCAAACCTAGACCATATGAAGTTTGGTGTGTGTCCCCTCTCTCTCCTGGACCTGTCTCCACCATGTGAGCAAGCCGGAAGAGTCTGCTGGGTGAGGAGGGACATGCAGCCTTGTCACCCCAGCATCCAGTTGATCAGCTATCTGCCAGGCATGAGTGAGACCCCAAAACTGCGGTTCGAGAGCTAAACAGATGCTTATTTTGAGCCTCTGAGTTTTGAGGTGGTTGCTTAGGCAGCAATAACTCATTGATACACATCCATAGCACAACATCTTACTTGTAGGTAAGGGTTCAGTAAAACGATAGCTATTATGTCTCTTTGACCCCTAAGGTCCAAGAGTGAAAAAGCTCATACTGTAACTGTGTGGAAAGCAATGTCACTTCACACAGGCATGAAGCTTCCTGGCTTATCAAATGCGTACATGGACACTGGGTGCCCATTAGGTGTTGTGCCCATTGTAGAGATGGAAAAACTGAGGCCCAATAAGTTGTCTGAAGTCACATGGCAGTCATCTGGGACTAGAATCCAGGTCTCCTGAATCATGCCAGCAGGCTGCACGTGAAAACTCAGTTAGGAAGGGGCAGGAGGTAGGAATTGGGGAGCCAATGTGCCCCTGCAATCTGGACCAGCTGCCTACTCCTCTCACACCTTCTGCTTTTAATTTGCTCGTGTCAGCCACTGTGAGCTTCTGTCTGAGAACACAAAATAAACCCACTGCACCCAACGAGAGATGAGCTTGTTGCCAGGTTGGGTGGATGTGACTCTGGAATGGCTTTGGCCACCTGTAGGCTCCTGCAAGGCCAACCAAAGGGGAAAGGGCATGCCAGGCAAGGTGGTCAACACAACACAAACAAGGGTAGAGAGGCAAAGATCCCCTGGGCTGTCAGTAGGCTGGCTAGGGCCATGACTGGGATGTCCAGGCACATGGCACCAGGTCAGCTAATGTTCCTTTTCATCAGGGTTCTCTGTCACCCAGCCTCATCATGCATTTGGGGCCAGGGAGAGGGTGTGGCAGCTGGACATGGAACCTGAAAGATGCTGAAGCTCTGGGCTATGATTCCCAACATAACTCTGGGCAACTTAACTTGCCCCCTTCGTGCTTCAACTGTTCCCCTATAAACGGAGGGACTTGCAAACAGTGACCTTGGAGGCTTCTTCCCCTGATGCTAGTCACCTTGGAAGTCTGGGCAGTGGTGAGCAGTGGAGCCAGCTTGCCTCCCGGGCAGCAGTGACCGGTGGCCATGACAGATGAATTAACTGCAAGAGGGAGGGTGATGTCCCGCTGCCCAGAAGTGAACAAGGCACCAACCGGGCACAATATTTCTGATCACACTGTCGCTGTGCAGAAAGCAATGTCGCCTCACATAGACATGAGCCTCCCTGGTTTATCAAGTGTGTATGTGAACCTTATCTCATTTAATCTTGATAACAATCCAGCCAGTTCGATGTGGTTATTCTCATCGTAAAGATGAGAAGGTATAAAGGCAAAGCAGTCTCAACATTGGGTGGGCATGGTTTTGTGATCCATGGACATATTGGACCTGCAGAGTTTAGCAGGATGGTAAAGGTGGCAGCCAGTCCAATAGTACCTGGCCCACTGGGGGACCCATGCCCTTTTCTCTACTATTTTTTCCTAACTTCTTCCTATCTTCCTAACGCCACTGATCAAGAGTTCTTAGGAGACCCTCTCGCCCCTAGAGATAGAGGTAAACAACTGCCTTGACTTGCTGGCTACTTGGGGACAGCTCTGGGATACCGCTTGGAGGGGCCTGCACTTGCTGAGAAGCCCTGCATGTCTTGAGTCAATCCCCCATCAGCCTCCCCTAGCTGCACCACCCCAGCTCTGCCTTCTGCTCAAAGAAGGCCAGCCTGTCCAACCACAGCCACTTCCCAACCTCAGCAGCCTGTGCCAGCAGCCCAACTGCACCGAGCCGGAACCTCATGTCTCCGCCCATGACCACAGAGGGTCGGCCACCGATGCTGGAAATCATTCAATGGTTCCAAGGAAGAAAGACCAGAATAGAACTCCTGGTCCTGCTGAGGGGCTCCTTAAATAGAAGCAGGTGGGGCAGCTGCTGGGTTTGACTCTGGGACGCCGTGTGGGGTGGGGAATCCATTCTCTGGAGGAATGAGAGGCAGGCCATGGGTCTAGGAACATGCACATTTCTATGTGCTAAAAGCATCTTCATGGGACATGTTGAGAGAGAGAGAGAGAGAGAGAGAGAGAGAGAGAGAGAGAGAGAGAGAGAGAGAGAGAGAGAGAGAGAATGAGAAAAGCAGCTCTTGTAGCCACAGAGGCCGAGTGACTGGCCAAGCCAGCACCATGGCCACCCCAGCATGCAAAGGGTGAAGCTTTTAGGCGAGCAGCGGCCAGTGATCTCAGCTTCCCCCAGTCCTAATGCTCCTGAAAGGCTCTCTCCCACTCCCTGTAATTGGGCATCAGTAGTTAATGCAGTATTGACTGCATTACACGCTCCCGTGCCTCCCCTCGCTAATGCCAATTGCATCACCTTGTACAGTCACCGGCTTGCTTAGCCAATAGCCGTTAAAAGCAATCCAAATCATGAATCATATGGGAAACTTTTAGCAAGACACCGCCATCCAAGGAGACAATTTACAGTTGAGTTAATCTGGGTACATTAGTGAGACATGGATTCTGGACGACAGACCAATTTATGTTGTTTCCCTGTCCCCCCTTAGTGCTCCATGTGGGCAAGTGAATGGAAGAGCAGGGAACAGAGAGAAGCACCTGCTTCTTAACCCACGGCTCAGAGAGGGGGTGGAGGAGACCCATGTTTACAGACTCCCACCTTTGGGCAGGAAGGGGAAGCGGCCGTGCGTGCTGCTCGAGATTTGCGATGCTTCATCCCCAGCCGTGAGGCGGTGGCTGCTGCTCAGGCTGGCACGGTAGGTGCAGATGGAGACCCCCCGAGTGCCAGGCCTGATCCCCACCCTGCCAGCCTTCCAAGGCCTTTCCCAGGCCTCAGGAGGCCGCAGTGCCCGCTGGGATCCACCTTCCTGTTGCCCTGCTGGGGTCTCCAGCATGGAACAGTGCCAGGGCCCATTCCCTGCCTCTACTCCAGGCCAGGGAAGTACTGGCCACACTCTGCCGGGAGAGGCCCCCAGGACCCTCTGTGGTCCAGAGCATGATGGGATACCCCAGGAGGTCCTGCAGCTCAGCACCCAAGCATAGCCAAGAGCCTGCCCTCATGGACCAGCTGCAGAGGCTGTGCGCACGGCGGTCATTAACAATTGAAGATTCGCTGTCTGGTCCTTCTCAGGCCAGCTCCACTCTCCTTGGGCATTTTTACTTATTAAAAATGCTCTAGGAATCATGTCTGGCTTTTGGTTCTACAGCCTGCTCGCTGCTTCCTGTGGCCACCCCAGCCTTCCCACTGGGTCTTTGCAGAGGCGGCTTACACCCAGACCCACCCTTCTCCAGCCCGCGCCTAGGGACACACCAGCACCCCCAAAAGGGTATCCTCAGCATCTTCTCCTGCCATTCCCCCACAATCCAAGGCTCTCATTGTTCTTGGGGTGGTCTGGACTCTCTGCTCTCTGCCCCCACTCACGGGCCTCTTCTCCACAAGTCTAAAGGCTAATTTGACTCCTGGGGCTCAGGACAGTAGCTCTCTGCACCCCTAGGACTTCAAGCCTCACCGGAAAGCCCACAGCCTGGTGGCAGTGCAAGCACAGGTGCCAGGGAAAGGGGGGCTATTTCTCCGGGAAAGTGGGAGCTGGGCTCCCTTTGCTGACAGGCAGACCCGACGGCATTTAGAAAGCCTGGACCCTGAGTTCCAGTAAAGTGGAAATGGCTAGGCCAAGAGCAAGCGTCCAAATGAAAGCAATTAATCTTAAAACCCGAAGTTTAACCGTTTGCAAAACAGATCTTTCCTCTCTGTGGTGGCCCTTCACTGCTCGACCTAATGGATTACTTTATTAATAATGCACTGTGCTTAAAAGCAAAAAAAAAAAAAAAAAATTTTTTTTTTGACGATTCAATACTTCAGAAAGTCTCTTAAACCCGTTGCTACGGCGAAGCGATTGATATTTTATTATCTTTCAGAAGTGCAACATGAAAGCCCAGCAGCCCAGCAGAGCAAGAGCTTTGGTCCGTGGCAGCTGGCAGACCCGACTTCAACCAGAGGAGCCTCGGCCTCTTCCGACAAGATGCTGTCAGGTGGAGAAAAGGCATTGGGGGTGGTTAATAAGAGCCCTGAGTCCCTGCTGCAGCCAGACAACGTTGCCCTTGGGGGCCAATGCTGCCACCCGGCCCAAATGGCCACCTGCTGAGAGGGCATAAGTGCTAGGGAGAAAGTAGGCAGCAGGTGTAGAAGGGCAGGTGAGTGCATCCAGAGCCTCCCCCCCGCCGCCTAATTACAGGTGCCAGTTTCGAGGTTCCGTGGAACCAGGAGAGGCCAGACTCTAATAGGGAGTGGAGAGTGGATTTAGGAGCAGAAAGGTTACTTTTGGGGGACAGTTCTGCGCAGGACAAGAATCCTCGGGACTCCGGCTGTCTGCAGGCTTCGTGCTGTAATGGGCCCCAGAGCTCACGGGCATCAATGCAAGTGGGCACCGTATTATTTAGACTGGACAAGGTGGGGCACTGAGGGGCACCACACGCTCCCTGCCACAGGTCTGGAGGAAACACACGTGTCTGGGTGGTTGAAGTACAGTGCCGGCTGGAGGCAGGACACTGGCTCAAATGACCTCCAGAGAGCCATTCCCACTCAGAGCTCATCTGAGAGCCTTTAGGATCACGAGCCCACGGCACTCTGGGTGCCTGGACAGAGAGCCACCTCCAAGAGGTCCATCTCCCTGCCTGAGGCCTCCCAAGTAGAGGGCCCGGTCTACTGGATTTCTGGCCTGGACCTAAAGACATAGCCTGATTTCCACATGCTTCCCACAGTGAGAGTACCCCAGACACCAAGCGAGACCCCAGCACTGGCTTCTCTAAGCCCCTCATGTTACCAAGAGGGAAACTGAAGTCTAGAGATAAGCATGGCTGGTCTGAGATGACACAGGGAGTTAGAAACAAAAGGGGCTACATCAAGGCTCCTCCCTCCCTATGCAGCCTGGCCCGAGCCCTTCTTTTCATCCCATATACAACTGTAGCAGTCCAGCCCTCTGATGGCCCTCACAGGCCTCCAGGGAAGGGGTCCAGCCCTCTGATGGCCCTCACAGGCCTCCAGGGAAGGGGTCCAGCCCTCTGATGGCCCTCACAGGCCTCCAGGGAAGGGGTCCAGCCCTCTGATGGCCCTCACAGGCCTCCAGGGAAGGGGTCCAGCCCTCTGATGGCCCTCACAGGCCTCCAGGGAAGGGGTCCAGCCCTCTGATGGCCCTCACAGGCCTCCAGGGAAGGGGTCCAGTCCTCTGATGGCCCTCACAGGCCTCCAGGGAAGGGGTCCAGTCCTCTGATGGCCCTCACAGGCCTCCAGGGAAGGGGTCCCCGAAGAGAGAAGAGCATACAGGAGGTGGATGGCACACCCCAGCTAGACGCTGGCAAATGGATTCTTTTGGCCAAAAGCGTTGAGTTCCCTCTTCATCTCCTACTACACACATACTGAGAATCACCCTTCATGGGCTTACTGGCCACAGGGCTCCCCCACATGCCACCCTGAGGACAGACACTTTAATCGCCCCTCCCGGCTGGGGATCTCAGAAGGTCAAGGGGAGTCTAGGGGCATCAGCACGTGGTAGCAGCAAAGTGAACCTCCTGTGTGACCTTGAGCAAGTGACTTAACTTCAAGTTTTTGCCAAGTGACCATGTCAATAGCACCATTGACCTGGTGGGGAGAGGGCACAGGCCCAGTGGAGACTCACTAGAAGGTCAGAGGGCGCCAGCACAATCGCTGTAACTCACAGAAAACCCACCTTCCAGTTCCGTCCCAGTAGCAGCCTGTGTGTCAACTATTACATAGACATACGTCTCCCTACAGCCAACAAATTGAGCAACCCTCACCTACAGGGCAGGAGGGCCTGGGACAGCCAGGGGACGGCCTCTCCTCTGACCCTGGGGTCTGTGCCTGGGTCACAGGACACCCACTTGGTTTTACCCTCCAGGGGACTGGGTTCCCCAACCTCTCCTGTGCACACCAGACACTAACTGCAGGGCACCCCCAATCAGGAAGGCTTTGGAGTAGGAGGGACCACCTGCTAGAGGCCTCCAGCAATCATGGAACCCTCCGTTCTGGCCTCTGAGGAGCCCTGAGGATCCTGACCACGGCAGGCCCATGCCACTTTCGCCGGCCACTCCTGCAGGAGTGCTACTAGCCTGTAGCGCGACACTTTCTTCCTCTGGGCCAAACTCCTGTCTCCGCGCTCAGGACACAGGGAGACAGTGGACCAGCACGGGAGGCGCCTCCTACTTGTGGGGAGCTATCTCCCCGAGGGTCCAGCCCGCCTTCCCCTCGCCCGCATGGCACCCCAGGGCGGGCGCCGTCTTCCCCGAGCGTGGCTCGCCGCAAGCCCCGGAGCCCGATTTTCCAGAAGCCACTGATTTGCCCAGCGCTCGGCACCTCTCGGATTACGCGGCGACGCGAGGGTGATGGCTGCGGTGAGAGGAGCAGCCGCAAAGACGAAATGCTCTGCACGAACCGCCGCCGCTGCGCGGAGAGCTAAGGGGAGCGGGAGCCTCTGGCCCGCAGAGCACCACCTGGCCCGTGCACAGCTCGCCCGCCCGCCCGCCCGCCCGCGGCCGGGCCCAGGGGGCCCGCACCCAGGGACTGACTCACCGCCCTCCTCCCCAGTCCCATTCGGTCCTCCCCGCGCCCACCCCCGCCCCCGCCCCCGCCCGGCCCCCGCGCCGCTCCCCCCGCAACCCCAGCCCAGCCCGGCAGGTGCGCGCCTGAGCCCCCCGCGTGTGTTCCCGCGCGCCGCGGTGTAAGGCCGGGGGTGCCCGGCGTCGGACCTCCGCCCGCCACCTACCGTCCTCCTTGTCCAGCACCATCATCTCGGGCGCTCCGTGTCCAGCCGCAGCTCGGCTCGGCCAGGAGAAGGGCGCCGACTCCGGGCGCGCTTCGGCGGGGCAGCCGGTCCTCGGGCAGCGAGCGGCTCTAATTACCCGCTTGTCCGGCTCTTAACCTAGATTGCACTCAGCTAGAATTACATTCAGGAGTGAAGCACTTCGCAGATACAAAAGCCGTCTCACCTACTTTTGTGCCTCAGAATTGAAGGAACTACGAACTGCAATTTAGAGAGAGAGAGGGAGAGAGAGAGAGAGAGAGAGAGAGAGAAGGGGAAGAGAGGATCAGAGCCGTTTCTTTGATTCTCACCTTCTAAATGGCTCAATTTGCCCAGTATAATCTGTCTTAATGTAATTGCATTTGATAGCTCATAACCCGGGCTCTGGCAACGACACTGCTTTCAGCCTCATAAAGTGTTTTCCCCTCGGATTTAATCTGAATCTCAATCTAAAATTATATTCAAAGAGATGGGGGAATCTCGGCGGCCGTCTCCCGCTGCCTTTCTCTCTCAATGTATGAGGTTTGCACTCCTGCTACTGAATAAATGCACACATTTCCCGAGGCCCCCCCTTCCTCCGGGTTAATGGGGAGTGGAGACGCGTGGTTGCCGGCTCCGCAGCGCCACCTGGAGGCCGCTCGGCCCCAGCTCGGCGCGCGGCTCCGCTCAGGCAGGACCCAGGTCCTCATCCTGGAGATTTGTCTGAAGGACCCCTGGTCTGTCACTCCCAGCCTCCCAGCCTTGATTTCTGCGCCCCTCTCACCAGGGCAACCTTTCTCTGACCTCCTACCCTCTCTTCCTACTTGCTCTGCCCCAGCTCCCCGGGGTTTCTGGTTATTCCCTGGATCTTTTGGCAAAGTTAACCCTGTGCCAGGCACAAACTCTTCCACTGAATCTCACAGGAACACCTTTACCCCAGCAGCTCCTTCCCCCACAAGGGCATCCTGAGTCCACAGAAACCGGGATCCTGTCTTAACTTCTCTCTGAGCAAGCACAGGATGGCACTGAAAGCTTTTCTCATTCCACAGCCGTTTGTTGAGCATATATTATGCGCCGAACACTGGGGACACAGCAGTGAACAAAGCAAAGATTCCTGCTATTATGGACTTCACAGTTCTTGCTCTGTAACTCAAGAGGCAGGAGGGGGACAGTGTCCAGCTCCTTTCCTCCTGAACCCTGTGTCTCTCCAGAGCCCTGGGGGTGGTGCCCAGGCTGCCTTTTCCAGGAAGGCCACTCATTAACCAAGAGCTTTTTTCCCAGCCCAAGGAGGGCTCCAGGCAAATGTGTTGAAGGCTCAATCCTGGTAGCTCTTCTGAGGAGTAGGCCCAGGCAAGGGGAAGGGAGCCGAAGTCCCTGGAGGGGCCAAGGGCCACCAGTTGGGATTTCACACCATCTCTGCCTATTATCAACAGTGGCTTAGCAAATCTCTCTCTCTCTCTCTCTCTCTCTCTCTCTCTCTCTCTCTCTCTCTCTCTCTCTCTCTCCCTGTCTCAGTTTCCCTGTTGGTGAAGTGGAAGACCTGCTCTGGGGATCAGATGGCATAATGTATGTGCATGTGCTTTGTAAACTGTGGCACCCCAGACAATTTGAGGGGGTTTACTGAGTACAAAGGAGACCTGGAGGCCAGGCCCTGCCCCTTAAGCCCTGGAGGCCCAATGCAGGTGCTTGACAGGGGTGAGGAATGGGGGAGCTGGAGCAGTGCTGCAGCCCGTCTTCCTCTGTCCTAGGCAGGAAGTCGGGCTTTGAGAAAACAGGAGAGAGGCGGCTTCTAATGAGATGCCTCATCCGCAGCTCAGAGGGTTTTGCTTTCCTCTTCATCTTGAATACTTAATCCTAATAGTCCACGAGTACATTTGGTATTAAATATATCATTTTGCTCAGCCTGACCGTCCCTCAGGACTGTGAGCTTGATCTCTCCCCTGCCGCTGCAGCCGGAGCTGTACCCTGAGGGTCTGAGGGAGCCTTTGGCTCTGCCGCCTCTGGTTCATTTAGAGTCAGCCCCTCACCCCAGCCTGAGCTGGGGGCCAGACAGTGCAGCAAGCCACGGGCCTGGCGAGCTGGCAAGGGGCAGCTTCTTGCTGTAGACACCTCTGGGGGTTCTGGGGGCATTCATTCCACAAGCACTGCTGCTTTACTTGTGACCCCCAGGACTGCTTCTCCTCACTTCCAGGGTCTGGCCCTGACCCACAAACCACTTTTCCACCGTCTTGTCCATGCGCTGCGCTTGGGACTCTGTCCCAACACCAGCTCTCCCAGCCTCCAAGGTAACCAATTAGCAGCCACACAGCCAGCATCCCTTTGGGAAGGCAGGAGCCCTATGTGCCAACTCAGGGACTGAAGCAGGCCGGGGTGCTAAGTGATAGACTACAGAAACAGGCTAGGTATGCAGCAGGGGATTGGTGCTGAGTGTGAAGGACTGCTTGTGTCCAGAGGTGGCTCTCTCTGCACCCCCAGTTGTGAGCATTGAGTTGCACACTGATCTGGAAAGGGGCCTCCAAGAGGCTGGTGCACAGAGCTACCCAGCAAGCCTTTGAGGGTTTGGATGACCGGAGCTCGTGGCCAGGAAGGGGCCTGCTGGGTTGGCAGAGGCAGACATGTGCCTCACTCATCCAGCAGCCTCCCTTCTCAGCTCATGGGTAATTGTTGGGCAGCCAGGTAATTCCTGTGGCCATGCTCACCCCCACCCACAACAGCGGGGTGGAATTCTCAGCTCCCCTGGGCCTGGAGGAGGTAGCCTGCATCTGACACATTCCACAGATGATGAGCATGTATTCACTTGGACACTACCAAGAGTGCTCCAAAATGCCCTTGAAATGCCCCTGGGGGCAGCAGAGGGAAGATCAGCCCCCAAGGTGACAGTGAGGAGAAAGGGGTTGTTGCGGGCTGCCTGACAAGGTTCTGGGCAGGTCCTCGCAGTTTGTCACTGCACCTGGGAGGGAAGCACTGAGGGCGGGTTCCTGCATTGGAGGTGGGAAGGGGGCGGGGAAAACTCGGTGCCTGAGGGCCTGGGCAGGCCAGATATTCCAGAACTCTTCAGTGGAGGCTGTCAGGGGTGCCTGCACCTGAGGGCCCTGCTCCCAACACTGTCTTCCAGATGGGGTTACAAGCTGGTTTTAACACGTGATGCTCGGAGAGGTATTCGAAGTGACAAGGGCCCCTTCCCTGTGGCTACCACAGGTGACAAGACGGTGAACCTATAGGCGTTGCAGTACCATCAGGATGCCTGCTGGCCACATCAGACGCTCTGCCCTGCCCCCTAGTCACACAGAGGCAGCCCATGCACAGAAACTGCAACCAGCTAGAGTGGAGAAGTGCACACTTTTCCTCCTTTGGTTATTGGAAGCCCTCGGCAGGCCTTCTAGGAGCCGCAGTTATAATTCATTAGGCCTTGCAGAGGCTTAGACCAAATCTCTCTTTCCCACCCCCTTGCTGAAGGCTAACCCATCCCTGCACAACAGCTCTGAGAAGGCTGTGGATGTAGGCTGTCCGCCTGTCCCAGTTTGCCCAGGATTGATCAGTGTCCCAGGAGGTAGGACTTTCTGAGCTCAAACCGGGTGGTCCTGGCAAACCAGGCCAGTTGCTCACCAAAGAGGGAGGCAGTAGGTAGGACAAGGGACTAATGGAGCCAGAGGGAAAGGCCGGTCAGCCAGACCCGTCCTGCCTCCCACCACCAAGAGTCTCAGCCTTCCAACTCAGGGCTTCCTCTCCCAGGCACTGAGGAGTTCCCTGGCACCTGGGGAGGGTGGATGGGCCAGCAGGGCTGTGAGCTGGCCTGAGAGACTGGCAGTTAGAACGGAAAGGGTGTGAGTTGGACCCAGGGCTGGATCCAGATTTTTGTGAGAGCCAAACTTACATATGCATCTGGGGCAAAGGGGATTCTCTAAGAAAAGGAACACAAGATCACCAAATGAAGCGTAAACTTCATCAGCTTCAAGACAAATCAGCCCCCTGATATTTTGGATACATGGCCCACAGCCGGCAGGCACCTCCTATCATGCTAGGCGGAGGGGAGGAGCGGGGCAAGACTGATGGTGAGCGCCCTCTCCAGTGCCTCCAGAGGTGAAGCAATGTCACCCATCCCGCAGCTGTAAGTTCCAGACCCCGGAACCTCAGAACCATGCTGGTTTGACTCCACCCTCAACCCCAGGTTCTCAGGGCACCCCCCTGGGAGAACCATTTCACAGTCCGATGCAGAACTGGGGACATGCAGACACCCCGGGAGGCTGGAGGGCTGAGGGTCAGCGGGCACTGCGGGGAGGACAGGCGCTCCTGGTGCCTGGGAGGCAGCAAGAGCGGGGAGAAAGTTCTCGGCCGGAGCGTGTGGGGCTGGCTGGCTTGGGACTTCCTAACCCCGATGAGGAACCCCGGGGGGCTGAGCCTGGCACCCTCGTCACACCCCCCACGTCCCGCCGCGCGCTTCCGGGAAGCCGCCCGGCGGCCGGAGCTGCTGGGGCTGGCGCGGGGCCGCTGCGGCCGAAAGCGGGGTGGCCTCGGCAGGGCCCCGCTACCGCCCCCCACCCTGCGCCCCACGCCCCGCGCGTCTCCGGGCACCTACCGTCCTCCTGGTCCAACACCATGGTCCCCCGGCGGCTCCAGCCCGCACGGGCCGAGGACGCGGAGGGCGCGCGGCTCGGAGTCCGCCTCCCGCGCCTGCTCTGCTCCTCCGGCCCCGCGGGCTCCGCGCCTCGCGAGCTGCAGCCGCGGACGGGGGCGGACGGACGCGGGGAGCTCGGCCCTGCGGACCGGGAGCGCGGGAGGGCGGGGGCGGGCGGGGTCGGGGTGCGTCCGTCGGGCCGGGATCGCCGAAGCCGTGCGAGCTGCCTCTCCCGGGCCCGGCCGAGCCGCGCTCCCGTCCTCTCTGCGCGCCCGCCGCGCTCGCCGCAGCGGAGTGAAGCCTGCGTTTCCCAGGGCCCCTCAGATTCCCCTGTTAATTAAATCAATTCATTATGCTCAGATCTGATTAGCGGCCCTTCCCCCGCTTTGAATCAATTATTCAATACACAAACATAATTGCTTGGGCCAGAGGTGCCCGCCATTAGCTTATTTAACTCCAAGGACACTAATTACCCGCAGGGCACGGGAACTTTTCTCATTAATTCCGACAAAACACAAAAGCACAGCCAGAGTGTGTGCGTGTGAGCGACTGTGTGTGTGTGTGTGTCTGTGTGTGTCCGCATGCCAGAGAGCGAGGGCTGTGTGTGTGTGTGTGTGTGTGTGTGTGTGTGTGTGTGAGCTGAGGATGCGCCTGGGGTGGCAGAATGTGTGCGATGGCGGGTGGGAGTTTGGGGGTGCAGTTCTGAGTCGGTGACCCCGCCGTGGTGAGCGTGGGGCTCCGTGGGTGTGATGCTGAGGGAGCGACAGTATGCGTGCATCGGGGTGGACGTGGCTCCGGGTCTGGGGACTGCGGGCCAGGGTTTGGGACCCAGCACAGGAATGTGTGAGATGGTGTGAGTGCTTGCTTCTGTGTGTGACTTTGGGAATGTGACACCCGGGCGACTGTCCCAGGCGCCCCTGCCCCCTTTCTTTTTTCATAATTGATCCACCATTGCCCACTGCGCGCCCAGACCCACGGAGGAAAGTGCAGACCACAGAAGAGAAACCGGGGAAGATCAGGAGACAGTGGGTGGGTGGGTAACTCAGTGCCTCCCCCGCCCCACATCACCCATTTGTCCGCTGGTTGAGCTTTGCTACGTCCGCGTCCCCCAGTTATAAACCCAAAGTTTCCATCGCTCCCTTCTTTGGCTCTCTCAATGCACATCCAATATTTCCCCACTCTCCACTTTTATCCCAAAGCCCTCCCGTGCCCCTGCACCCCTGCCCCCACATCTCCACAGTGCCTGACACCCAGGCACACCCCAGCCCGACTCCACTCGCCCTACCCTAGTTCTTAGCCCCCTGTCTGCAAGGCTGAACCAAGGGTGTGCCTATGGTTGACCAACTTCTCCATACTTTCCCTCCCAGGAAATCTCTATTGAGAGAGAGGAGTGAGAAAGCCCTCAGAGGCAGGGACACAGAGGGTAATTGATTCCCCCAAATTAGGTTTCTGCTTTCTAAAGACCCGCATTGTTCCTGTTCTCAATGTGCACAGAGGTATTGAAGATTTCCTTTTTGTTTCCTCGGGCAATGAATGAGCTTAATCCATTTGGCTTTATAAATCAGGAAACTAATATTCGCTCCTTCCATAGCAGCTTTTTAAAAAATTTAATTGCTGGGGGAGGCACAGTTTGTCACCCTTATGCTGTCCCCAAGCCCCCACTTACAAAAACACATTCTGATTGAGGGGTGGAGAGAAGGCTGGGAGTGGGGAGGGAGGGCTCACCCAGATTCCTCCTGCGCTTCTCCATCCTTGCACATGGACCCACACAGTATCTGGAAAAGTGTGTGAAATGACTGAATGGATTACAGTCAATGCAGTGATGAAAAGGGGAGTGTTCAGAGGTGTTCTTCAGAATCACCTCCCAAACCTGCTGCTCACAGTCTCCCACTAGCACTGAACGTAGCCATGCTGTGCCCAGGTTCGGCAAATCCTCCTCCTCACCATCCAGAGTCATCTTCCTGGTGCCAAATCTGACCCTGCTACTCTCCTGCTCAAAAACCTTCCATGGCTCCCCATTGTCCACTGACAAAGCCCTAGCTATTTATTCTATCATTCCAGGCCCTTCTCCAGATCTGGAGAAGCCTTTGTGAGTACCACCACCCTTCACTTTAATTCAACTGGTATCTATTGAGCAATAAAAATCTTACATTCTGCTCTGGCCAGTGTTTCCCAGTGGTTAGAGCATTGGCCTGTGAACCAAAGGGTTATAGGTTCAATTTCAGTCAATGGTACATACCTGGGTTGCAGGTTCCTGCCCTGTTTCGGGTGCGTGGTGGAGGCAACTGATTGATGTGGCTCTCTCACATCTATGTTTCTCTCTCCTCTCCCCCTCCCCATACCCCTTCCACTCTCTCTAAAATCAATGGGAAAAATATCCTCCAGTAAGGTTTAATAAAATAAAAAAAAGCTTACATTCCTGTCTCTCTGGTCTGTTTTGCTGTAATTCAATACACCTTGCAGGTTCCTGCTCCAATGACTCCTTTTAGCATCCTCTTCTTAGAAAGCCCTTGCCCACCTCTCAGAGTCCTAAGGAAATGGCTCCCCTATGTTCTTAGAGGATGTCTCTTTGTGAAGGCTTGGTTGCTGAGTGGATGAGTGGACTGTAGATTATTCCATCGAATCCTGGGGCATAAGATCAGCCCCCAAGGGCCTGATTTTAGCTCTCCTCTGGAGTGGGGGGACAGGTGTGCTATCAGGAACCTACACAGGGTCCCTGGAGAAAATGGGAGCTGCAGAGGCAGCGGAGGGATTTAGATACAAGAATGCAGGCTCAGAAGGAGAGACCCTTGGGCACTCTCTTTTTATCCAGGATTTTGGATGGCATGGGACCAGGACCCAGGCACATGCTTCTTTTGGAAGCCCACTAGTTGGATCTCCACACTGTTTAGTTCTTTGTGTAGCTACATATGGCCACTGCCTAGATTGGTGCCAGCTGTTCCCTGCACTAGGGCATCTGGCCAACAGGGCAAGAGGGGACTGAAATTCTGCCCTCTCTTTGCTCTCCAAGCCATATGCTTGGTATGGGCTGCATCCACCCAGAGAGGGCACAAAGGCACCACATGGACTAGTATGGCCCTGCCATTGGGTATCTGTGCTTAGCCAGAGTTCACTTAGAGAAGCCAGCCTGACAGGTGAGTGCCCAGCCTCCCCTCCCCACACCCTCACTTGCACCAAGGGCCTGTGTGAACTCGTAGAAGACCAGCCTCCTGGTTTTCATAGAGAAGGAGAAAATCCAGTCAGCTTAGCCATTATGGAGTGGTTGGGATACTGAAATAGATGCCCAGCTCCATCTCTGAATTTTCAATATATTCTTATTAATTTCAGGGAGGAAGGGAGAGGGAGAGATGGAAACATCAATGATGAGAGAGAATCATTGATTGGCTGTTTCCTGCATGCCCCCCACTGGGGATCGAGCCTACAGCTCATTGCATATGCCCTTGACCGGAATTGAACCCAGGATCCTTCAGTCTGCAGGCCAACGCTCTATCCACTGAGCCAAACCAGCTAGGACATCATCTCTGAATTTCTATGGGGTCCCAAGCCCTGGCAAAAGACACTGAATTCCATCCACAGCTGAGATTCAGAGAGGGACAGACCTACTACAAGGACTAAGGCTCCCAACGGGGGCCAGGCTGAGGGGAGACAGTGAGGTTCCTGAGAGGAGATCCTCCTGGGGGAACTAGACTTGAGCCACAAGCCTTGGAAAGGCAAAGCTGCGCCTGACCGACTCCCGATCAGCACTTTGGGAAGAAGAGGGCAGTGGTGCAAGGGAAGAGCTGGATCACGCAGGGCCCTACCGCTTTGCTATGGGATCCACATCTGAAAGAGGTGATCACTCGAAGCAAAAGCCATCTCCCTGTTGGGCTGTGAAGGGCAAAAGCAGCCAGGGTCAACAGCTTTGTGGCATTGGCAGTAGTGCATGCATGGAATACACAACAAGATGGCAAGAGCACTGGGCAGCAGCTCTCATTATAGGGGAGTGGTCAGATAAGGTGAGACCCAAAACTAGTCCTATTAATTATCTTCTAGCCTATCAACCCACCTCCCAACTCTGGGGCTGTTGGAGAGAAAATGACTTTATCCTGAACTCAGAATCTAGTAGGTGTCCAGAGGGCACTTGGGTTACATGTGTAAGCATTCTTAGAGGGTCCCACAACATTTCTGAGAGCAGGATCCTGAAGAGGAGAATCAGAGCATCAGAATTTGGGGCTAATTATTGTAAATGTGTGAGCTTTGGTGCTTGGCATGTATGGCCTTTAAGTTCCCACCTGTCTTAGCTAGATGACAGACATGCAGGGAAAGGCTGTGTGAACAAGAATGGGCCCGAACAGAACAATAGGGGAGCAGCCCCATCACCAGCTTTGCACGGTGGCAGTGGAGCTCCGCAGGAGACTCAAAGGACAGCTCTCCCTCAATGCCAGGAAGACCAAAGGCGTTGCTCTCACTGCCCCTCCCCTCCAGGAGGGCGTCCTGAAGCCACGCTTGCTCTCCTAGGCTCCTGAATTCCCATCTCATTTCTCTTCTCTTCTCCCCAGTCATCTGGTCCCGCTGTTCCATTCCAGTCTCAGCAGATGCCATCACTTCCTACCTTACTGAGATGAGAGAATCCATCAGACAGGAAGGCCCTCCTCCTCCTGCCTCCTATCTTCATCTTCAGCTTCTGCCACAGGCACCTGGTCACATGCACCTTCCCTCCTGAAGCATTACAGAAGGTGGCCCTCCTCTTACCCGGGCCCTATCTTGCAGCATGTGCTCTGGCCCACCTGCTACCACCTGCAGGGTGTTCCATTGGCTCTTCCCTCCCCTTCAGTCTTCTCATTCTGCTGGGCCTTTCACCACAGCAGCAAACAAACTCTGGTGTCTCACCCAAAACAAGCAAGCAAAGGAATTCCCTGGACTGCACATCTTGAGATCATTTGCTATCTATTCTCCTTTGTCGTCATGCTTTCTCATCTCCCCCTGTCTCCTCACCTGCTCCTAACAGGCTTCAGCCTCCAAGCTTGCCAAGGTCACCAGTGACTTTTCTATCACTAAAGGACTGGTTTTGGGTCTCACCTTTTAATACATTTAATGCCTTCTGTCTTAAACATAAACATGGTCTACACATTCTCTGGGTTTTCCTCTTAACCTCAGGGGTGTTCCTTTTAGTCTTGGTTTACTGCCAGCTTCTCTCTTTCATCCAAACTTCAGCTGTTGGCATTTCCCAGCCTGGGTCCTCGGCCATCCGGGAACCCTTCCCCCTGGGTGCCATCCACAGCTGCCAGGCTGCGTGACCTTCACTCAGGATCACTCCTTTGAGTTCTACTCAAGTATGCCCACTTGACATCTCAAAGACATCTTACATTTTAAAATCCAAATGGAATCCTTGATTTTCTTCCCAAATCTTTCTTTGTCTTGTTTCAGTAAAACAGTCACCAGAAATCTGGATGTAAAGCAGAATTTCAAACAAACCAGAAAAAGTAAAAAAAAAAAAAAAAAAAAAAAAAGGAGGTGGGGGCAGAGCCGCAAATATATAAAATAAGATAGAATAAGCAAAACTAAGTATATCCATATATTATACTAAACGTGAAGAGAGTGAATCTTCCTATCAAAAAACAGATTGTCTGAGTAAGTTTAAAAAACAAAATACAGCCAAATGCTGTTTACAAGAAATACTCCTAAAACAAGGTGACAAAAACTAAAAATAAAACAATGGGCGATGGTATACCAAGCAAATGCAAGCTCAGAGGGAGTAGGAAGAGCAATATTGATGTCAAAAAAAAGCAAAATTCAAGCATAAACTGCTTGGAAATTAAGAAACATTCTCTTAAATTACTACTGGATCAAAAATCAGATCAAAACTGGAATTGTAAATCAACTAGTAAAGAAAAAGAGAACACAGCATACCATACGGAACTTATGGAACATGGCTGTACACAGAGGAAAAAATATAGCCTTAAATGCTTTTCTTTTTCTTTTTCTTTGTATTTATTATAGGTATAACAGAGGTCTTCATAAATAGTTACATCTTAAATACTTTTAATATTTAAAAACAAATTAACTAGGTATTTGATCTAAGAAACTAGAAAGAGAACAAACTAAGCCAAAAGAAAGTAGGAGGAAATTAATAAAGCTAAAATCAAAAATTAAATAGAAAATAAAAATATAATAGAGAAAATATTTTTAAAAAAAATTAAAACCTAAGCCTGGTTCTTTGAAAACAAAACAAAACAAAACAAAACAACCAAAAGAACAGATAAACCCTTCCAGATAAACCTGGATAAGGAAAAGAAAAAGCAAAATATACAGTATTGGGTTTAAAAAAAGAGATATATCGCCGAAGCCGGTTTGGCTCAGTGGATAGAGCGTCGGCCTGCGGACTGAAAGGTCCCAGGTTCGATTCCGGTCAAGGGCATGTACCTGGGTTGCGGGCACTTCCCCAGTGGGGGATGTGCAGGAGGCAGCTGATCGATGTTTCTCTCTCATCGATGTTTCTGACTCTCTATCTCTCTCCCTTCGTCTCTGTAAAAAAAAACACACACAAAAAAACAATAAAATATATATATATATAAAAAAAGAGATATATCACAGGTACAGAAAAGGTTAAAGACATAACAATTATGTGTGTAAGCCTATGAAAATAAAATGTGAAAACCTAGAGGAAATGGATGAGTTCCAAGCAAAGTAGAAAATGATAAAAACAAAACAAAACTGAGTATAGAAGTTGAAATCCTGAGTAGGCTAATAAACAAAGGATATCTATACTAATAAAAGTGTAATATGCTAATTAGATCAAACGATCTTCTGGATGTCATTATGGACATCCTTCTGGGCAAAGCCGCAGTGGCAGAGGCTGAAGCAGAGGCAGTTAGGGGTGATCAGGCAGGCAGGGGAGAAGTTAGGGGAGATCAGGCAGGCATGCAGAGGGGTTAGGGGCGATCAGGCAGGCAGGCAGAAGTGATTAGGGGCAATCAGGCAGGCAGGGGAGCAGTTAGGGGCATCAGGCCGGCAGGCAGAGGCAGTTAGGGGCGGTCAGGCAGGCAGGGGAGCAGTTAGGGGCATCAGGCCAGCAGGCAGAGGCAGTTAGGGGCGGTCAGGCAGGCAGGCAGGCAAGCAGTTAGGAGTCAGCAGTCCCAGATTGCGAGAAGGATGTCTAGCTGCTGGTTTAGGCCCTGTGGGATTGGGCCTAAACCAGCAGTCGGACATCCCCCAAGGGGTCCCGGATTAGAGAAGGTGCAGGCCGGGCTGAGGGACACGCCCCCCCCCCCCCCCCCCCCCGCACAAATTTTGTATACCGGGCCTCTAGTTTTAAAACAAATGAAAATTTTGTCATTAAAACATTACAAGATACCATATAATACAGCAATTCCATTTCTGGGCATATACCCAAAAGAATTGAAAGCAAGGTCTTGAAGAAATATTTACATATCCCTGTTAATAGCATCATCATTCACAACAGCCAAAGGTGGAAGCAACTCATGTTCATCAATGAATGAGAGGATAAACAAAATGTGGTATATACATACAATGGAATATTTTTTAGCCTTAAAATGGAAGGAAATTCTGACACATGCTACAACATAGTTGAACCTTAAAGACATTATGTTAAGTGAAATCAGCCAGTCACAAAAGGACAAATACAGTGTGACTTCACTTATGTGAGGTACCTAGAATAGCCAAATTTATATAGACAGAAAGTATACTGGTGTTTTCCAGGGGCTAGGGGAGAGAGAAATGGGGGTTTCTGTTTCTGTATAGAGCTTCTATTTTACAAGATGAAAAGAGTTCTGGAAAGTGATTGAACAAGACAATGTGAATGTACTTAACACTACTGAACTGTGTCTTTAAAAATAGTTAAGGTGGTAAATTTTGTTATGTGTATTTTATCATAATTAAGAACCAAATAAAAATACTATAAGCCACAGATTACATTAAAATAAGTTTTATATCATTTTTAAAAAGATGAATGTTAATGTTATTTAAATTATTCCAGACAAGAAAAAAGTTTAAAGTTTCTGGTTAGTTTTATGATCAAGCATTTTCTTAATTCCCAAATCTTATGAAGAATGAATTAAAAAAGAAAAACAAAATCACAGACCAGTTTGAATGAGTGCAAAATCTGAAATAAGATACTAGCTAACTGGGTATGGGAAAAGTATCAAAAGAATACACCATACAGGGTTTATTTTAACACCACAAACATAATTCCAAATCATGAAATTCATCACTGTAAATAACAAATAAGGGGAACAAAATATGATTATAGTAATAGATGCCAAAAATCACTTGATAAAATTTAGCAAGTATTGCTAATAAATATGAAACAAAATAGAAATCTACTTCAAGTTGATAATGACTATTTACAAAAACCCAATAGCAAATATATAATGCCATCTAAAGCTATTTCCAGCAACTGGGAACAAAATAGGATGCTCATTATCATCACTATTACTCAACATTTTTGGGAGATTTCAACTAATTCAATAAGATGAGAAAATAATCAGAATAACTAGCTTTTAAAAAGGACAAAAATGTGTTTGTTTACAAATGACATGCTTATATATCAAGAAAATTCAATAAAATTTAGTTTAAAAGCGATTAGAATAAATTAGATAATTGGGAAGGGAGCTAAATACAAGGTAAATAGACAGAAATCTATCTTTTTTTCTAAATAACATAATATATTAGAAATGGAAATGAAGAATCAGATCACTAACAATGGTGACAAAACAATAAAAGACTCAGGAATAATTTTAAAATAACTATCACAAAGGTAAAGGTCTTCTTTGAAGAAAGTTATGAAATCATAGTGAAGGACATAAAACAAGATTTGAACATATGGAAAGATAGCCATGTTTCAAAGAAAAGACATTCTCATAAAAAGTAAATCCTTTCAAAATTAATGTAGAGATTTAATGCAAGTTCTATTAGAATCTCAAATAAAAATGTTAAAACTGTAAAAATATTTAGTTTGAAGTACATTTGAAAAATAAATATCTGTACTGAGATAAGAAAACATGAAAAGACTAGTTGAAGAGAACTTGCATTATCCTATATAATAAAGAGCTAATATGCTGATTAGACCAAACAGCAGAACGACCATCTGGACAACCTTCCGGATGAGGCCGGGGCAGCTGGGGCTGCGAGGGCCGAGCCCCTTGCACAAATTTCGTGCATCGGGCCTCTAGTTAGATAATAAAACATACTACAAAGCCACCATCATCTGAACAGTAAGGGGATTAGAGGACCAAAGAGCCAATAAACAAATCCAAATATAGAAAGAAATTTAATATATAATAAAACTTGCATTTCAATTCTTCAGAGAAAAAGATTAATAACTGGTACTACCATCTGAATAGATTTCTCTAAGGAATATATATGAAAAGATGCTCTACATCATTGGAAATGCACCACAATAATATATCACTTCACAACCACTAGGAAGCTCGAATAAAAAAGTCAGATAATAACAAATGTTGGTGAAGATGTGAAGAAGTCAGAACTCAGTCAGACACTGTCTGTGGGATTGTGAAATGGCCCAGCCACTTTGGAAAACAGCCTGGTAGTTCCTCAGAAGTTAAACATAGAATCACCCTATGACCCATCAATTCTATTCCTGGGTATATAGCCAAGAGAAATTAAAACATGTCCACACAAAAACCTCCACATTCATGTTTATAGCACCATTGTTAGTAATAGCCAAAAGGTGGGAGGAAACCAAATATCTGTCAACTGACAAATGGATATTATTTCCCATAAAAAGGAATGAAGTACTTATACTGCCAAAAAATAGATGAGCCTTGAAAGCGCCATGCTAAGTGAGAGAAGGCACTCACAAAAGTCCACATCATGTGATTCCATTTGTATGAAATGTCAATAGGTAAGTTTGTAGAGACAGAAAGCAGATGAGTGGTTGCCAGAGGTGAGAGGGCATAGGGGGATGACAGCTGAAGTGCATGGGACTTCTTTTCGAGGTGATGAAAATGTTCTAAAATTGACTGTGGGGATTCACCTATCTGCGAATATACTAAATGGGTGAATTGTATGGTACATGAATTATATCTCCATAAAGTTGTTTTAAAAATGGTGCCATCATAAATGGTCATCCATCTGGAAGAAACAAATTGGACCCCTACCTCCCTAAGTATAAAGATTATGTTCCAAATGGGCTAGAGATTTTCATATAAAAAATGAAAATGTTAGAAGAAATTTTAAAAGAAAAAAATGGAATAGATTTGGATAATAACATGAATAAATTTGGTGGGAGATACCTGTAAGGTAACAAAGGAAAAGATAGATATATACTAGGTTCAATTTTGAAAGTTTCAATGGTAAAAGCTACCAAAAACAAAGAAAAAAGACAACTTACCAGAAAAACATGCAAAATATACAACAGAAAAGGGAAACTGTGTTGTATATGCAAAGAATTTCTATAAATTGTAACAAAAAAATGCCCAAGAGAAAAATGGAAAAGAGGTATGAACAGACCATTCCAAACTGAGGAAATCTAAATGGCTAATAAAATGCTTGCCCTCATCATTAGTTGGGAAAATGCAAATTAAAGCAAAATAAGTTTTCATTACTTTAATTCATCAGATTGGCAGAACATTTTTAGTGAAATGTTCAAGTCTGCTGAAAATTGGAGAAAATGGGTACTTTTGTTTGTTGATGAGCAAGTTATCTGGCACTATCTATTAAAATTAAAAATACATATGCCTTTGACCAGGAAATCCTCCTTCTGAGAATGTGTTCTATGGAGGGAAGTCGCCTTGATATAAATGGAACACTATAATTTCAGCATCATTTGTGGTGGCAGAAAACTGGACTCCTTGAACATCAACATCACTCAATGATCAAATAAATCGTCACATGACCAAGCTGTGGAATATCATGTCGTGGTTAAAACATGAGTTAGAGCTTCAGCTACTGACTTGTAAAGGATGTCTGTGATGTACTGTCAAGTGAGAAAAGTAGGTTGAAGAGCAGCAAGTAATATCCTATTTAAAAGACAACCTCTCTCTGTTTAGAAGATGCACATGAAAGAAAGATGTGCAAGGCTAGCCCTGTGTGTCGGCCTGGTGAGACCTTTGTAGGTGAGAATGGGAGGTGGCGGTTAAGGGGGAAAATATTATCTTTCTTCATTAGACACTTTTAGAATCTTTTCATTACTTATAATGAATAAGTAATTTGTCATTTAAAATTTTTAGAAATAAATTAGAGTCATTTTTTATATTCCCTGTAATCTCATACTCACTGTGACTGCACTAGTCCGAGTAACCACTATCTGTTGCATACTTTTGCAAGAGCTTCCTACTGGCCTCCCTGCATCCACTTTAGCCCCACTAAGCCAGCCTCCATATGCAGCCAGAGATATTTTTTAAATGCAAATCAAATTTTGTCAACCAACTCTCAAGCCTGAAATGGCTTCCCTTTGCTCTCAGAAAGGCCCCATCCTCTGCCCGACCCCTGGCTCTGCACACACAGGCTTCCCTGAAGCATCTCCCATCATTACACCCACCGCTTGCTCCCATCCTGCAGTGCGTGACCCTTGCCATTGTCTGAACCACTGCCTGCCTCAGGGCCTGCAGATGTGATGTTTCTTCTGCATGGAATGTCCTCCCTCCTCTTCATTTGGACCACCTCTAGCTCACCCTGTGGGCCTGGGATTTAATGTCACTTCCTTTGTCAGGGTGGCCCCTCCTCTCAGGACTAGGTTAGACCTCCCTGTTATAGTCCAGCACAGACCCCGCGCTTTTCCTCCATAATGCTTATCACAGCAATCTAGTTAATCACATAGTTATTTGTGTAATTATTTGTGTGACAGGGATAAAAGAAAAACTATTAACCTCGAAGGGTTTGCATCTTCTCTTCCAGCTCCCTGCTTTGGGAGAGAAATGGGTCAGACAGGCGTCTAACCCAACTCTGAGATTCTGAACTTCCCTTGTCCTCCTCATGCCCACCACCCAGTTAGGAGAATTTCCTGGCTTGAATATTTCCCTCCTCTCTCTTACTGATCTAGCCAACCAGCTTGTTTTGAGCTTTGGTTATGACCGAGCCCTCTGAAGAGCTGGTGAGCTTGCAGGCTTCTCCAGACAGTTAGAATGAGCTACAACTGGAGGATGGGACTCTCCCCATCTCCGAATGGCTTTCTTCTGCACCTCCCACCCTCCAGAGACCCTCTCCACGTGGGCTCCCGGAGGCTACAAACACCCCAGCAACAAACCCCAGCCTGACCTGCTGCTTCAGAATCTCCATCTGAACCCCCACTCTGCATGCTTAGGGTCATCTGTTCCCTCTCCCACGCTCCTAGTCACCTGTCCACCGAGGACTGGAGACCTGGACCGATCCTGGGCTGGTCTTGGAGGCTCGGTGTTCCCAAGTGCTTCTGAGGCGGGTGCTGGTTCAAGAGCTTCGTTGATTCCAACCGACTGGCCTGTGGGGCTGAGCGCTGTGACTCACTCCCAGAGAACAGACTTTCCCGACAAGCTCCTCAGAGTGAACACACCCACATGCAGGTGGTCCCCTTGCAGCTACGACCGACCGCATGTCCCAACAGCACAGGCATCTCAGAAGCAGTCCTGGATGCTGCAGGCAGGGGCCCGGTCTGTGGCACTGGTGGGGGAGCACTCCTACTCTGCTTCTTTCTAGTCTCTAGTAGGTTTTCCTGTCCCGCCCCTTCCCCCCAAGATCTTAGAGGCCAAAGGGGTGCCTCCTCGCTCCGTGCCCAACCTGTCTGAGAGGCCTCACCAACTCCAACGTAATACAAGTTTGGAGAAAAAACCGTCCCCTGGAAGCGCACAGTCCTCCATGGCTGCTGCTCCCAGAGCCTGCCTGGGCTTCTCCGAGCCAGGTGCTGAGCCCCCGGCCACCCCTTGTGGTGAGTCAGAGAAATATTTGAGACCCGTCAGGGCTGGAGGTCACCTGCACCTAGAGCCTGCTCTAGGTGTGCCTACACCTGACAGATTAAGCCACCCACAGCTTGGGGGAACCACAGCCTGGGGATAGACTGCTAATTCAAACCCTCAGAGCCTGCAGTGCTGCCCTGGGGCCTCTCAGACTTGCTGGTGACTGCCCCAGCCTGGATCCTGGTTCAGGCTCTAACTCCACTTCTTACAGTCTCAGGCAACTCCCCTTCCTGAGGGTGGCAGGCGGCTGGTGGTGGTGCCAGTTTCTGTTCTCTCCTCTCTTCAGGGCACACAGCTGCCCAACTGGAAAGTATCTTTCCCAGCTTCCCTTGCAAATAGCTTTAGACAAGTTACTATTTCCATCTGTAGGCAGGAGAGATATAAGCTACTTCTGCCTCTCTTGCTTCCAAGAAAGTTGCTTATCCAGGGTTTCCTGTCTTCCTCCCTTCCCACAAGCTAGACTATGGACATTCTAGCACCCAGATTTGACTGTGCAGATAAGAACAAAGAGATCCAGGGGAAAAAATGGAAAGAAGTTGGATCCCTGAGTGACTTGTGGAGTAGCCCTGCCAACCTGGGTTTTTTATCTCCTTTTGTGTGAGAGAGAAATAATGTTCCATCTTATTCAAGCCATTGTGGTTTGGGGTCTCGTTGTTACAACAGCTTAGCCTTTTCCCTAACGAATATGCTGAGCCTGATTCTCCATCAGTAACAATAGTCCCTCTGGTTGCTGCACGTTCCCGATTTCTAACTCTAGGCTGTGCTTTGCCAGGCCCCTTGCTTCTGAGAAGCTGCCCAGGATGGGAACCATCATGCCGTAACCTGGAGCCTCAGATGAGCCTCACTACACTCCCTGCTCCCTCTTTACTTCCAGAAGTTTCCTGATGCTCACATAAGGGCCTGGCCCTGGGAGAGATGGGGGAGAGGTTATGTAAAAGCATCAAAGCCCCCCCCCCCTTTTTTTTAAAAGCTAAGGTCACAGCTGGAACAGGATCCAAGGGAAGGAGGATTAGGGTAGGCTGCTGCCTCTGTCTAAGGCTGCCTAATGTTTCAGGACCTCCCTGACGTGAACCTAGTTAGGTATTAATCATTACCCTATCCTTGGCCATTTTAGCCCAACTGCTCCAATGGTAGGCCTCTTGCAGGACCCACCCCTCACTCACCCATTCTTCCAGTTTAGGCCAGA